>NC_063056.1:29490257-29790257 GCF_018812025.1 Megalobrama amblycephala
ATGAGTCATTAGGCAACATTTTTTGAGGGTATAACAAATGTGATCCGTGCTCGCTTTGGTGCAGTGATGTGGGACAGCTATATGGCTGTTGACAGTGGATTGGCACCCATCAAGCCATTTGCTGGAGTCTCCAGTCAGACGTGAAGCTGCCGAGACTAACCAGAGAGGGGGAGAACGGGCATATGCATTTGAATGCGGTTCCTTTTGCCCTTTTCTTCCTCTTCCTCCATAGGCAGTGGCAGATGAAGTGACCATGCTGTTCTTTCCCAAGTCTGCCTGCCACTCCGAACGACTGCCTCTGTCTTCCTTCTTTCTCCCATCTCTTTTGGTGACTTGTAGGTTTATCCTGACACTGCTAGACTAATCAAAGACTCCTGAAATATCTCGTCCTCGAGTCCCTCATTCAAGAGTCCCATTTCTCTCTCCTGTCCTCTGTTCAGTGTCTCGCTGGCTCAGTACTCCTGCACTAGTGAGTTGGCAGTCCATACCGACATGCTACTGATGATGATGACAGATCATGGACATACAAACCGACAAGATGATCGCTAAGATCTCACATTCTTATACATCTTATACAGCTACAATGACAGGTGGTCCAACTCCTACACATTCTCTCACAACTGTTAAGACTAACGGGTCAAGGTTTGGCTGGTTAGCATGGTCCCTTGGCTGTTGCTGGTTGATGTCGGCAATTGTGTGTTTCTCCACTGACAGCCATTAAAAAGTAGCTTTTTTGCAAACAACAAATATAATGTTATTATACCATGGTCTGTCAGAATACTCTATTCTGATTGGCTGGTGTGCAATAAAACCGTTTAATGCACAGCTAGTTCCAAGTCAGTTTAATCACTGTTCTATAGACCTTATGCGCCACAGAAACGTGTGCGCAGCCATCTTTAGAATTTTGTCTTTGAACTTCTGTTTTTGCGGTAGCCCTGTGTATTTCTATGGCATCACTGTCAAAGAATAATTAGCTGGTGAAGTGGATTTACTTTGTAATCGTAGAGTTAAAGGCACAGTATGTTTTTTCGCCGCTAGGGGTCGCTAAACTCTTCAAAACAATAACAAAGGCGTAGATTGATGACGCAGTGAATGAGCATTTCACTATTTCACTACTAGCAAAGCTGAAATACTACTAATACAGGTCAGTTTATTTGACGAATTAAAATTGTGAGGTAACGCAGCACTGTTTCACTTGGTCTCACATTACACTATCAAACTGCATTTGAGTGTGTTGAAAGTTGTAATGTTATTTTATGTATTAGTTTGTTGGATGTATGAGACTTAACAGTAAGCTAGATCAACATTAGAATACCATACTGATGATATTCTAACATTTCATCATGTTGAGCTATATAACATTGATTAGTCTTATGTACATTTGCTTACCTTGTCTAATAACGTGCAAAAGTGGCGTCTCTGTCAAATCAAAGTTGTGGCAAAGCTCTCACCATCTCGGAAACGCCACGCCGATATTGATCCTCGTTTTATTTCTCCTTTTGTCCCAAAGTTTGCCTGTTATGGTCAATAATGTTTGAACGAAACAACAACAGCGTGCTGCTAGATGTTACGCAGCTCTCTGTGTCTGTTGCCATGGTTACTGTGCAGCACAAGGAAACCAGGGATAACGCAGATATTACGTCATTGACAGGCGACAAGTGACAAGGGAGGGACGGCCGCTATTTAAAATTGCGAATTTATCTGAATTTACAAATTCTTGGAAACATTTAGGATAATGTAAATACACAGCTGAATGAAATATATAACACTTGGCAAGTGGTTTTTGGATATTTTAATATAAAAATCTTACAAATCTTAACAAATGTTAGTAGAGCCGAAAGATTTTAAAACGAACAGTTCATTCATAAAAATGTAAGTTCTCTGTGGAAATACAAACCAGAAGTCAAAAGACAACGAGCGTAGTGCAAAAAAAGGGGCGGGGCTACATAAGGTCTATATTAATGCACTGGTTTTAAAGTAATTAAACTCAAAGCTTCATTGTTAACATAGAGAGACACTGAACAGACGCAGGTAATTCACACATGTATTTCTCATCTCTCTCTCTCTCCCTCAATTTTTGCAATAATTCACATAAATCTTATAATTTGTTCATTCTAATAAATGTAATCTTACGCACTACTTTATTCTGATTTAAAGTGGGAATGTAGAATGCTAGATCTAGCGAGTGAAAAATAACTGTAATTTTTACCCATCTCGTCAAATATTGCGTTGCAAACATAAATAACTCCATGACATGCATTAAAATTATTTAAAGGTGCACTATGTAATATTTTCTGTCCGCTAGAGGCCTATTCAAAACAAAGGCTTAGCTTGATGACGCCAAGTTTGAGCACGGAATCTTGGGTCTTCACCTCAACGGCCGGTGGAAAATAATTGGGATAGGACTTGGGAAGAAATCATGTTCATGGATGTGATTATTAACATTACTGTAGTATGAAGCAGAGCAGGACCGAGTGTTGTTGGAGCTGAACGAGGCCGCTGGAGCGATTGCACAACATGCTGCGAGCAGTGGAACTTTTATTATGATACAGTCGCTGGCGCAGCTTCCGCTTTTCTGGTCATGAGTATGAGGTAACACAGCTCTTTTTATAATATTAGATACATTTGAATGTGTTGAAAATGATGTTATAATGTTACTCTCTGCGTTCGCTCAGCAGCTGCTGTGAGACACTTGTTTGAGACACACTGCAGTAAGCTAGATCGATTTTAGAATATCATATAATGTTGGATGGCTTGTGTTGATAAATGGCATGCAATTAATACGTATTGTATTATGGAGAAAATTCTGTATTACTGTTACTAAAAATAAAGCTGCATCTGATTATGCTATGTTAGCTATTTGACAAAATAGCTAGTGAGGCATGGTAAAGCATGGTACTCGCTAAAATTCAAGAAAATTAGATTTAAACAATAAGACTAAACGTGTTGAGCTATATAACAATAATTAACTTTCTGTCTATAAATATATCAAAACAGATGTCCCCTTGTCTATTAAAACATGTAAATATTAAAGCGTCTTTCTCCAAAATAAAACCGGAAACCGAGGGTAACGCGGTCATGACGCAATTAAGAGGCGACTCCTCACACGCCCCCTTGGTTAAAATTGCAAATTTCTCACGATTTACAAATAGTTGCAAACATTTGGGATGTTGTAAGTACTCAAGTGAACAAAATATATAACACTGGCCTAGTGATATTTTACTGCAAAATGCTTACATATTGCACCTTTAATGCAAAACTAGCCATGGATTATCCCCTACATAATTCATTATATTATACAACAGGGCTGTTAAAGGATTGATTCTGAATGGTTGACGAACATTCTAAGGTGTGCAATTATTTTCCAGTAAACGCACTGCTAAAGTAGTTTCAGGCAAGTCTTTCTATACACCACCAAATGATTTGACTCTAGTCCATTGCATTGTTGAAAAAATAATGCACACCCACTTCATGGCCGCATTACCACCTCAGGTGTGCATTTTGTTTAAATAATTCAACATCCAGTGATCATTATAGATGTTTTCTTGGTGCCCATTTTTTTTCAATGACACATTAAATTGATCAAAAAAGTGATAGTAAAGACAATTATAATGTTACAAAAAGAAAATGATTTCAAATACATGTTCTTTTAAAATTTTTATCCATCAAAGAATCCTGGATAAATACATGTATCATGGTTTACAGAAAAATATTAAGCAGCAAAACTGTCTTCAATGTTGATAATAGCAAGAAATGTTTCTTGAGCACCAAATCAGAATATTAGAATAATTTCTGATGGATCATGTGGCAATGATGTGTCTGAGGGTGTCCTGTGGCAGCCTAACAACTGCTATTGAGATGAATGGAAATTCATGCTTAAGGTGAAGATTGGTTAAAAATGTGGGTTGCTTTCTACTGCAGTAAGATTTGAGGACATCACACCACTGTGGTAATAAATCCCACAGAAACCACATCTCAGACTGTAACACCTCTCAGATGGTCAGGAACAGGATGGACTGCCGGAGCACTCAGTTGATTCCCTGAGAAATGTGACCTACACAAGCAGCTTTGAATGGCACAGCACAATGCTTTTGCTCTCAGCCCCTTCTCAGTTTTTCACTTGCCTGTGCTGTGCTAGTTTATGTATTTACAAATCAGAATTAAAGTTGCACTATGTAATTTTTTTTTGTCAAAATTAACAAAAAGTGTTTATATTTTATCCTGAGCAGGTTGCTTTCTGCAAGAAATAGTGCACTTACGTCACTCATCTGTGTGTGTCTCGTCATATCCGTAAATAGAGAAAAGTTGCTCCAGATAGCATGTGGGTGTGCCATAGGTTGTCACAAGTTAGAAAGGTTGACATGGAGCACGCTAAATCTCGAAAGTCTGGGGAATCGCCTGTTTTAAGAAAAGAGGGCAAAAGAGAATGCGTCATAGCACATAACAAAAAGGAAAAATCAAGATTGGCTTTGCTTTTTGGAGATGGTGAGATAGAATTGTAAAATTGATGTGGCGATGGCATTTTTATTACTCAACAGGTGAGTAAGGTATTTTATTGAACTGATAAATTGCCATATGTAGCTTTCTAACAGAGTTAATTGTAATGCATTATCTATTGTGATGGGTCATTTCTTTGTTTGTTGTAGCGCTATGCTGGAATTTATTTTCAATCAGGTACCATGTCTATGAATGTGTATAGCAGTAACGTCTTGCAGCTAACTTAGTCAGCTTGAGGTCCTTTCCATCCCCCTGTGGTGAAAATCAGGTTTTTAATGTTGTTTATATGTCTATGTGGTGTTTTTAATATGCTTTAAGACAAACCATGTGCAAATTCATAAACGTCATCGCTGAGTATTTTCTTTTTAAAACCGCAGTAAACCAAAGACAGTCTCAAACCCGCGGTTTGAAATTGCTGGTGTTTCTTACGTCACAAACTACCTTGTAACCAATCATGTCAACGTGCCGGCGGTCTTTAACATATCATTAACTATGACCGTTATCCTGGTACAATGCTCAGCGTAAATGAGTACACCCCCTTTGAAAAGTAACATTTTAAACAATCTCAATGAACACAAAAACAATTTACAAAATGTTGACAAGGCTAAATATAATTTAACATCTGTTTAACTTATAACATGAAAGTAAGGTTAATAATATAACTTAGATTACACATTTTTCTGTTTTATTCAAATTAGGGTGATGCAAAAATGAGTACACCCCACAACAAAAACTACTACATCTAGTACTTTGTATGGCCTCCATGATTTTTAATGACAGCACCAAGTCTTCTAGGCATGGAATGAACAAGTTGGCGACCTTTTCCTTTCTTCAAGAATGACCTCTTTTAGAGACTAGATGCTGGATGAAGAGTGATGCTCAACTTGTCTCTTCAGAATTCCCCATAGGTGTTCGATTGGGTTCAGATCAGGAGACATACTTGGCCACTGAATCACTTTGACCCTGTTCTTCTTCAGAAATCCAACAGTGGCCTTAGATGTGTGTTTTAGGATCATTGTCATGTTGGAAAAGTGCACGATGACCAAGGGTACGGAGTAATGGTAGCATCTTCTCTTTCAGTATAGATCAGCACGTCTGTGAATTCATGATGCCATCAATGAAATGCAGCTCCCCGACACCAGCAGCACTCATGCAGCCCCACATAAGGACACTGCCACCACCATGTTTCACTGTAGGCACCATGCATTTTTCTTTGTATTCCTCACCTTTGCAACGCCATACAGCTTTGAAGCCATCAGTTCCAAAAACATTTATCTTGGTCTCATCACTCCAGAGTATAGAGTCCCAGTAGTCTTCATCTTTGTCGGCATGGGCCCTGGCAAACTCTAGGTGGGCTTTTTTGTGTCTGAGTTTTAGGAGCCCATGCATGCCATTCCTCTGCAGTGTACACCGTATTGTGTCATGGGAAATAGTCACCCCAGTTTTGCTTTCTACTTCTTTAGATAACTACAGTGAACTTGCATGCCGATTTTCTTCAACCCTTCTCATCAGAAGACACTCCTGTTGAGGTATTAACTTCCTCGTTCCATCTTCATGCAGTTCCATCTTTTTAAAAAAAATTTTTTTACCACTTTTGCTACAGTATTTTGACTGATAAGAAAAGCTTTGCTGATCTTCTTGTAGCCTTTACCTTTCTGGTGTAAAGAAACTCTTCCATGTGGTGCCATTGCTGACCGCATGAAATGAAAAGGGGTTTTAATGCACTATAGTCAACTGTCTGCTGGACACCTGTGTAATGAATAATTAGACTCACCTGTGGTTGAATTCTTGTTAAATTAGACATTTGTAGTAGGGCTGGGCGATATATTGCATGCGATTCTCACGCGCATTTCGTCAGTAAAGCCGGTTCCCTGATTACCGCTAAATCGCCATCACCTGCTTTCAAATGAAGCGCCATTTAACAGACAGAGCCGTAGTTCACTGATAAGCCACGCAAATATCGCGTTCATTATCGAAGGCGATTCATCTGCGATATGAACGTGATATTGCGTGGCTTATCAGTAAACTACGGCTCTGTCAGTTAAATGGCGCTCCATTTGAAAGCAGGTGATGGAGATTTACCGGTAATCAGGGAACCGGCTTTACTGACGAAATGCGCGTGAGAATCGCATGCGATATATCGCCTAGCCCTAATTTGTAGTATAAAATTTAGCTTTGCTCCAGAGACTTTCAGTGGGGTGTACTCATTTCTGCATCACCCTAATTTGAGTAAAACTGAAAATTTTGTTCTCTAAGTTATATTATTAACTTTACTATCATGTTATAAGTTAAACAGATGCTATATAAAACTTAGTCTTGTCAACATTTTGGAAATTGATTTATGTTCATTGAGATATTGTTTAAAATGTAAATTTTTAAAGGGGGTGTACTCATTTACGCTGATCACTGTATATTTGAAAAAAATGAAAAATCGGGTAGATTTAGCAGTACGATGTTATGATTTACTATGTGCCTTTCTGCACTGACATTCTATGTTGTTCAGTGCGTTTGTAGGCAGCTGTCTGACTTTGAGATGGCGAACAGAAACATGGTTTGTGTCACATTAGCAACACATTATTAGCTGTTTTATAATGTAGTCTAGCAAAAGGCTAATCACATTAATTACTGTTATGTGTCCGACGTTGTAAAAAGTGTTACTATTGTGCAGCGTTTACCTCTGTAAGGTGACCAAGTGGATCTCTGAGCTTGTGTGAGTGAGTGGAGGCGGGGCTAATTAGCATATTCATAGATCCACCTATGCTAAATAAAGCAAGTGTAGAGTTACATTCAGGCTATTTTAAAGGTCCCGTTTTTCGTGTTTTTTTGAAGCTTTGATTGTGTTTATAGTGTGCAATATAACATGTGTTCACGTTTCGCGTGGAAAAAAAAACAGTATTTTTCACATAATTTACTTATCTGTATACCGCTGTTTCCACTGTCATAAAAACAGGCTGATGACTTCCTTGGTCTATGAAGTCCCTCCTTCAGAAATACGTAACGAGTTCTGATTGTGCCAGCGGTTCCTGTGTTGTGATTCGACAGCAGCTTAGCGGAAAGGTCCCGGAAAGGTCACGCCTCTTACCATAACGTGGAGATGCATGCGCTCAGTGTTATTGTAAACATGTCTTTAATTTTACCCTATCAATTTGAGCCGGAATCAGACCCGGTGATTGGACTGCGGGATGAAAATAACAGCGTTTCGACGACATGGCGACAAACACACTCTACAAACGCAACTCTTCTGTTATTCCTGTGGGCGGAGGTTAGTCAAAAAACTGCTTTAGTGACGTCATTAAAGAAGGAAGTAGAGGGATGTAGTCCAAACTGGCCGTTCGATGTAGGCAACTTCTGTTAAATAAAATATCTCGCTTGGCATTGAACTTTGAGCTTTAAAATTTTACAGATTTTATTTATACTCTAACAACAACATTACACACTAACTAAAGTTTGAAACATGGGATCATGAAGAACGGGACCTTTAAGACATAAAGAATTTTTTTTTCACATCCATCATTTTCTTTTAAAAAAGCAAAAATGCAAGTGAATTAGCATTTCCATTTTTTTGAGGATTTAAAAGCAAAAATGTTGTTTACACTTTTATAAAAGCACTTTCATTACTTCTGTTCATATTATATTATATTACAATTGTATTATTTGAGCTGTTAAAGGACATTTTACACTCATTTCAGGGCTAATTTGTGTTTTAATGGAGAAGGAGGATATACATTAACACAGAAAAGACAAGCCTTTTCACAGTAAAATCATGTAAACACAGATTGTTATTGTCTTGTGGCTATACGATTGAAACAATATGAGTTTTTCAACATTCACAGATTGGCCTCATTGATTTTTTATTTTTATTTTTTAAAGAAAAGAAATGACCAGTGGAAATCAAATGGGCTAAGGTAAAAGTAGACTGTTAAAAGGACCGGAATCGAACCTACATCCCCAACATTAGCGCCACAGCTCAACATGTCAGGACCATATCCTAACCATGGCAAATGACAGAAACATTGGTGTCACTGTGCCGCTGTCCCTCCAGTGAGTCCATCAGCAGATTTTTATATATCATCCCAAAGATTATAATTGAGCAGCCAGTTGTGCAAGTGCATGTCAGATCTCCAGCAAACATACCGTTTTCATTGATGCTCTTTTTGCTGGATATAAAAGTGATGACTCCCTCGTTTTTTTTTTTTTTTTGTGCGAGATGGTGTTTGCTGCAACTGTCAGGCTTAAGACCTTCGCAGGATGACGAATAGAGAGTGTGAACGACTGTGGAGCAAGAGAAGTGACAGTTGGAGACCTGCTGCTGTGGGCACAGTGTGCGTTTAAGAGTGCTTACATAGCAGTGAAGCTGCAAACTAAGCAAGAGCAAAGGACGGAGAGAATTACAGCAAAGACTGACTGCACAAATGAAATATACATCATGGAAAACAAGCGATGCAAACAAGATATGCTGTAAGGATATAAGTATGTATAGAGTGTGTGTTGGAGAAATGGTATTAGTCCAAAGCATGTAGCAGGCAGCACCAAGAGACGTTAACCAAAAGATATTTTGGCACAAACTGTGAATGCACTTCCTGCTAGACAGCATTATAGTTACATCACTTGCTTAGAGAACTTTTTGTGCCTTTTTTTTTTTTTTTTTTTTTGCAGATGTTTCAGTCAGTTTCTTGATCGCACAGTCTCTCTCTAAATCAAGTGTCATGCCGCCTGCTCGAGCTTTGGATCTAAACCAGTAGATTCCCTCGCAGTAATTCTCATTTAAATCTCCACCATTGTCCAAGAAACATAAACTGAAAAATATAAAACACAAAAGAGCCATTATTCTCTTTGGGTGAAGGTGATGTCTCAAGGATGTTGAATAAACTTGCTGGTTTATTGTTTTTTGCTTTTATTTCTGATTAAAAAAACTTCTTGGATTAACCTTTGATGTCAAGCAAAGTTGTGACCTTGTCTTTCAAAGTTTCCTGGTTTTGGAGCCTTTCCGCTGTTTTCTCTTGTCAAGGGCAATCACAGCATTGTGCCAACACCTGTGGTGATGGGGCGGTTTTACTGTGTGAAAACATTTTGTACTAAGAGCAAATCAGACAGGACAAGCACCCCTGGCTATTAGCTTTTAATCCTATGGCCTCATTTCTCTCTCTCTCGCTCTCTCTCTTTTGTCTTTGTATCTCTCTTATTCTTTAGAGTTATGCTGTACTATTTCTGAAATAAATTGATATTAATTTTTTTTTTCAGCTCTGTGATATTCTGTGTTTTGTGCTAGAAAGTTAGAAAGTGTGATTCCCCTCAGATAAAGAACATCACTGGGCTGTGGATGTTCCAATTCAGGCCACAGACCATATTTTGGTTTCATTCTAGTGCCGTAGTGCCGTAACTATTCGTTTATTATTCTCATTGTTGGGTGTAATGTGTTACAAGTAACAACTGTTATGTAATCAAGTGACTTTTTGGAAGTAACATGTTTTAAAATCACAATATCATACCTCAGTTATGTTTTCAAATGTAGCACATGTTAGTTTTCTATTTGCTTAATGTACATTACCTTTCAAATAATACATTTCAATAAGATTTTTTTTTTTTTAATGTTTTGGAAATGCTCACCAAGGCTGCATGTATTTGATTAAAGTAATAAAAATATATAGTTAAAATTAATATTGTGAAAAATGATTACAATTTAAAGAACTTTTTTAAAGGCAATTTTAAGGCCTGTTTTCTATTTTAATACATTTTAAAATGTAATTTATTTCTGTGATGGCTGAATTTTCAGAAGTCATTGCTCCAGTTTTCATTGTGTCACATGATCATTCAGAAGTCATTCTAATCTGCTGATTTGGTGCTCAAGAAACATTTATCAAGTTGTGCTGCTTATTTATATTTGTGGAGACTGTAATGCATTTTTTTTTTCAGGATTCTTTGATGAATAGAAAGAACTGCATTTATTTAAAATCGAAATCTTTTGTAAAATGATAAAATATCTTTACTGTCACTTTTGATCAATTTAATGCATTATATAGCCTATATATAGCCTATATATATATATATATATATATATATATATATATATATATATATATATATATATATATATATATATATATATATACTCAAAAATAAACAATACTGTTCTTGCTAACAAATACAAGTAAAACCATATCCCTTATGCATCAGATCTGCCATTTTGGTGCTTGTCATGACAAGCATTTTTGTTAAACATTTTCAAGCATAATTTTTTTCAGCGATTGTAGTTTTTGTTCTGAATTACAAGGTCTGTGTGAACACCTTTTTGTTAATGCAGACATGACTTCTGTGCTGCTTTTGTAATATGAAGACTTATTAATCATAGATTTGCCTTTTTTATGGACAAGATGGGCCAAAGAGGAATAACCTAGTCCTTTTCATAACGTTCTTAATGGAAAAGTAATGTGTTGCTTTTCATAAAAAAACAATGTTACTTAATTAACAAACATAATTATAAAAATAAGAAATTAAGTAAATGAATAACTTTTTTTTGGAGTAAC
Source organism: Megalobrama amblycephala (assembly GCF_018812025.1). Taxonomy (NCBI): domain Eukaryota; kingdom Metazoa; phylum Chordata; class Actinopteri; order Cypriniformes; family Xenocyprididae; genus Megalobrama; species Megalobrama amblycephala. The sequence continues at coordinate 29,501,279 of NC_063056.1, forward strand.
AAAACATTACTTTTTTTCATAAAAATAGGATGTTTTGGTGTCTATTGCTGACTGTAGAGTTCATCATCTCTTCAGGAGGAAGAAATATACGTGTTAGCATTGGTAAGTGTAATCCAAAACTTTTACTCTGATTACCTGTTGCTCAATCAAATGTCTGAAATTTTTGCTTTTGTTTGGAACATAAGCAGTCTTTAGTTTGGTAGATGCTCACAAGAGAACATTTCACTCTCTTTCACTTGGATGCGTCTTAAATCTAGAGATAGGCCTAAGAATTTTTTCCACAAGTAAGCTGTAATTGGTGGGCAATTTGCTTTTTGGTTCCTCTCGCAATTACATCCATTACTCTTCAAGTCGCAATGTCAAAAAAAGGGGAACATGAATGAAATTCATTATATGCTTATTGCTAGATACAATGGCTTTTAAGTCAGCCTGGTACATGATGTGTAAACTGTGTGCTGCCACCTTGCCTGAGTTATTTCTACAACAGAAATTGTTCACTTATTCTGTTCTTAACTCCGTCAGACAGAATATTTCTCTGTCATTATTCTTTGACACGAAAGGAAACGTATTTTAGAAAGATTGCTGTGTTTAATGTAGACTATAAGATGTGTTCTATGTCAGACTGCTGAATGTTGTTTCACGTTCTTTGTGCACCTGACAGCTGTTTTTGAAGAATGCTAGTTGCTTGTTTTGCAGTGATGTCTAATTTGTCCACTGACAGGCTAGTTGGGAGGCACTGGTGGAGACTGTGAGTGGTTGATGTCAGGATAGATCCTGTTTTCATAACTCACAGACTCAAAGAATGGACTGAGGATGTGTTGAAGGGTTCTGATAAGTGCTTCATCTCTGTTTTAAATGCCTTTTTTACTGCAGGGCTGAGAACAGAAGGAGAGAGGAAGAGAGAGATATGGATAAAAATATGCAGAGCAGAGTGAATGGACAGAGACACACAGGGAATGAGGGAGGAGAGGAAGAGGAGCAGAGGAAGGCGATGGGGGAATTTAAGTGCAGAGACAGAAGCGATAAGGAAGGTATGGCTCCCAAGACAAAACAAAACATTGAGGGTCTTGTTTAGTTTCATTTGATGAGAAAAGTAGTGATCTCTTAAACTGATTTTCAGCCTGAATGTCATGAAAGTGTGTACGATTTGAAATCAAGATGATTTGTGTCAGGAGTTTAGTGTTTATTTCTGAACTGGGAAAATTCAATTACAACTTAAGAAGAGAAAATATACAGTGGGTACGGAAAGTATGGAAAGTATATTTTTCGCTCTTTGTTATATTGCAGCCATTTGCTAAAATCATTTAAGTTCATTTTTTTTCCTCATTAATGTACACACAGCACCCCATATTGACAGAAAAACACAGAATTGTTGACATTTTTGCAGATTTATTAAAAAAGAAAAACTGAAATATCACAAGTATTAAGTATTCAGTATATCCTATGTATTCAGACCCTTTTCTGTGACACTCATATATTTAACTCAGGTGCTGTCCATTTCTTCTGATCATCCTTGAGATGGTTCTACACCTTCATTTGAGTCCAGCTGTGTTTGATTATACTGATTGGACTTGATTAGGAAAGTCACACACCTGTCTATATAAGACCTTACAGCTCACAGTGCATGTCAGAGCAAATGAGAATCATGAGGTCAAAGGAACTGCCTGAAGAGCTCAGAGACAGAATTGTGGCAAGGCACAGATCTGGCCAAGGTTACAAAAAAATTTCTGCTGCACTTAAGGTTCCTAAGAGCACAGTGGCCTCCATAATCCTTAAATGGAAGACGTTTGGGACGACCAGAACCCTTCCTAGAGCTGGCCGTCCGGCCAAACTGAGCTATCGGGGGAGAAGAGCCTTGGTGAGAGATGTAAAGAAGAACCCAAAGATCACTGTGGCTGAGCTCCAGAGATGCAGTCGGGAGATGGGAGAAAGTTGTAGAAAGTTAACCATCACTGCAGCCCTCCACCAGTCGGGGCTTTATGGCAGAGTGGCCCGATGGAAGCCTCTCCTCAGTGCAAGACACATGAAAGCCTGCATGGAGTTTGCTAAAAAACACCTGAAGGACTCCAAGATGGTGAGAAATAAGATTCTCTGGCCTGATGAGACCAAGATAGAACTTTTTGGCCTTAATTCTAAGCGGTATGTGTGGAGAAAACCAGGCACTGCTCATCACCTGTCCAATACAGGCCCAACAGTGAAGCATGGTGGTGGCAGCATCATGCTGTGGGGTTGTCCTGTCCCTGCAGCTGTTTTCAGCTGCAGGGACAGGATGACAGGTTGCAATCAAGGGAAAGATGAATGCGGCCAAGTACAGGGATATCCTGGACAAAAACCTTCTCCAGAGTGCTCAGGACCTCAGACTGGGCCGAAGGTTTACCTTCCAACAAGACAATGACCCTAAGCACACAGCTAAAATAACGAAGGAGTGGCTTCACAACAACTCTGTGACTGTTCTTGAATGGCCCAGCCAGAGCCCTGACTTAAACCCAATTGAGCATCTCTGGAGAGACCTAAAAATGGCTGTCCACCAACATTTACCATCCAACCTGACAGAACTGGAGAGGATCTGCAAGGAGGAATGGCAGAGGATCCCCAAATCCAGGTGTGAAAAACTTGTTGCATCTTTCCCAAAAAGACTCATGGCTGTATTAGTCCTTCTACTAAATACTGAGCAAAGGGTCTGAATATTTAGGACCATGTGAAATTTCAGTTTTTCTTTTTTAATAAATCTGCAAAAATGTCAACGATTCTGTGTTTTTCTGTCAACATGGGGTGCTGTGTGTACATTAATGAGGAAAAAAAAATGAACTTAAATGATTTTAGCAAATGGCTGCAATATAACAAAGAGTGAAAAATCTGGGGTCTGAATACTTTCCGTACCCAAAAAAAAAGAAAAAAATACAAAAATATTATTATTAATTAATATTATTAATATTATAGGTGCCCTGGAGACCTCATGCCGGTGCAGGGAGAGGCATGGGTAGGAGAGGAGGTCTCCAGGGCGGGTCCATGAGCCATGGCGGGTCAGGTGCAGCGGGCAGCCATGGCGGGTCAGGTGCAGTGGGCAGCCATGGCGGGTCAGGTGCAGTGGGCGGCCACGGCGGGTCAGGTGCAGTGGGCAGCCACGGCGGGTCAGGTGCAGTGGGCAGCCACGGCAAAGACCCACCCACATGTGTCTCCACCACATGTCCCCCACCCACGGGTACTTGCCCCCCCCCCCAAAAAAATACTTGGGGAGGTTTAGGATAGTTACAAGGAGTCCCAGAAACATCATGGATATGTGGGTGGAGGAGCATGGAGCTGGCTTGGCGGCACGTGGAGTGGCTGATTCGGCTGCGGCGACTGGGGCGGCTGGCTCGGCGGCTGAGGCAGGAGTGGAGGGCTCGGCAGCTGAGGCAGGAGCGGAGGGCTCGGCGGCTGAGACTGGGGATACTGGCTCGGCGGCTGAGACTGGGGATACTGGCTCGGCGGCTGAGGCTGAAGCGGCTGGCTCGGCGGCTGAGGCTGAAGATGCAGGCTCGGCGGCGGCGGCTGGAGCGGCAGGCTCGGCGGCGGCGGCTGGAGCTGAGGCTGCTGGGACAGGTGCCCAGTCCATCCCCTCATATATGATCAAAATCCCGACTGGAACGGGAGCGGATTGCTCGGTAGCGGCGGCTGGCGCAGAGGGCTCGGCGGCGGCTGGCGGCCAGGAGTGGACAGGACCTTTGAAGCGGTATGTGCAGGGTTTTGGGGTAAGGTGAGCTGGTGATGCCCGATAAGCTGCTGATGGGGCTGGACAAGGACTCTGGTTCTCTAGAACTTTATCTACTTCAAAATTAGAACCATTTAACAGGAGAATCACATTCAGGGAATCGACTAAGGAGAAATTACAGGCTGGTTCGTTATAACGAATAACGTCCCTGTCCAGTCCCATCAGAAAAACAGCATTAAGGCAGGCATCAGTCCAGCTCACCAAATAAGAGACCTCCAAAAACTCCTCCACATACCTCTCCAACGGCCTGCCACTCTGCCGCAGATGGCAAAGTCTTTCGTCCGCCCTGAGAGGCTTCGGAGGTTCCGGAAACAGGAAGATACCCATCTTTTCCTTGTGGATTTCCAGCGGTATTGGTCCGTTCTTCTGTCACGTGTAGTGCAGGATGGAAGAGGCAGTACTCGGTAATCCACAGTAGAAGGGTATTTATTAATATACAACGGAGGAGAAGATCACACTAAACACGATAAACACAACAGTAATACAACAGAGAACAGACAGGGAGTGAAGGGAGTGAGTCCATTATAAAGGATGAGCTGACAATCAGGAACAGGTGCAGGCAATCTGTGATGAGGAGGAGAAGACGAGGGAAGTGAGTGCAGGTGAAGAAACAGGAGGATCATGGGATATGGAGTTCTGGGGACAAGGGATCCGTGACAATGATTTACTCACCCTAAAGCCATCCTAGGTGCATATGACTATCTTCTTTCAGACGAACACAATCAAAATTGTATTAAAATATATCCTGGCTCTTCCAAGCTTGATAATGGTAGTGAAGGGGGTGTGAGATTTTGAAGCCAAAGTGCATCCATCCATCATAAAAGTAATCCATACGGCCCTAGGGGGTTACTATGGGTTTTTGTAAGAAAAATATCCATATTTAAAACTTTATAAACTATAATAACTAGCTTCTGGCAGATGGCCGTACACATCGATTTATGGCGAAAGAGTAACCATGACCTGATGCATGACGTACTGACAAACACTGAGCAAAACAAAACACCAGTCGAGTTAAAAGTCTAAAACGAGATTTTTTTTAAAGAGAAATGTTGGAGGATTTTGATATAAGAGAAGAGGAGCTTGAGTTTGTTGCCCAGCCCTATTTGTTTTAACCACGAGAGGCATCAAAAGCGAGAAAAAAGCTTACACTACTCCTACATCCTAAGTCACATCAGAGGTTACTCTTTTGGCATAAATTGGTGCGTACGGCCCTCGAAATTAGTTATTATAGTTCTTCGCTTTAGAAAGCCTTTATTAACCCCTGGAGCTGTATGGATTACTTTTATGATGGATGGATGCACTTTTTTGGGCTTCAAAATCTCACGCCCACTTCACTGCCAGTATCAAGCTTTGCCTTTGAAGAGCCAGGATATATTTTAATACAACTCTGATTGTGTTCGTCTGAAAGAAGATAGTCATACACCTAGGATGGCTTGAGAGTGATCATGGGATAATTTTCATTTTTGGGTGAACTATCCCTTTAAAATCTGCTTATCTGCTAACACTTAATGGTCCCCCAACAGACATTACAGACTATAAGAATCTTTTCAAGTACATCAACTTGTTCTACTAACCTAACCTTAACTTAACAGTCTACTAATGCTACTAATAAAATTTACAATTTTAACTTGCATGATGAGAAGTAGTATACTTCTATGCCAACTAGCCATTGGATATTCCTCATGTAGACAAGAACATGGTAAAAGAGTTTAGTAAGTTCTTGAGGTTTTTATGGTTTAATATTAGTTGAGCAAGATGTATGGTATTTTTTATTTTTTTTTATTTTGTGTTTATTAACCATAGTCACGTTTTGAAATAGGCTAAAGGCCACAATTTGAACTCAAGTCACATTTATATATATATATATATATATATATATATATATATATATATATATATCATTCTATATCAAAGCAACCTCACATTATGAAACAGAAAAATAAAGTGCTAATATTGTAAAATTCATCAATTATGAAACAAATTAAATATCAGCAATATACAAAGAACATTGGCGAGATCTGCCCTGCAAAATTCAAATCTTTCGCTCACTCCTGTCAAATGAAACTCATGGTCACTGGCCTAATCAAATGAGGTGTTATTTAATGGCACAAACACACCTCACCTCTCCACTGTTGAAGTGATGGAGGTATAGGACAGTGGAACAGGGAAGATGTGGGGTGGGGGGCCTATAGGACGAAGGTCAAAGGGTGCAAAGGGTTTAGTAGGGGGTGGAAGGTAAAATACAATTAAAACCAAGCAGGGAGTCAAGGGGAGTGACCTAGGTGAGAGTACTGTGTGTGTGTGACACATAATGAAAGGTTGAACCCTCCGTCGCAGAGATGGCATACCAAATCAACTCACCCTGGGAGAGAGAAGCCACAGCGAGAGAGGGAGGAAGAGAGAAAAGGAGGGAGGGGGAGCCAGAGAGCGTGGTTGCCACGGGGCTGAGTGACAGAAATTAATAATTAGTGACAATGATTGACAGCGCACTCTCCATCTGCGGCCCGCCGCTGCCTCCGAGCGCTTGCCTCCGCCGGCGACCGCGGGCACAATGAGCTCCAGCGGGATTCTGAGAGACGCTGATGATTGACAACTGCCTCCTGGAGAGATGGGGACAGCCAGTGTGTAGGGGTGACGTGGAGAGGGGAGCGAGGAGGAGGAGGAGGGTTTGGGAGGCTTGTGGTGGTGTGTTGGGAAGAGTGGAGGCGGTTTGGTCAGGATGGAAAACGAGAAAGCTTACCTCAGTGCCAGCCTGACTCGACCCACCTCCTCCCGGTCCACAACACGACGCAGCCGTTATGCAAAGCAGTTGCGCTTTCTCCGGGGAGGGGGCTAAGAGCGAGAGAAGAAAGAAGCGAAGAAAACAGAAATAGAAGAGTATGTGTGAAAGGCAAGGGTCAGTGAAAATTAGCCAGCTGTCTGATGCTGTGTCCCCTCTTTTGACTGAATTGTCTCTCAGAGCTCTTCTCATTCGGTCTCATTATTGGCTATTATTGTGCAATTATTTAGCCTTCATCGTATCGCTAATCTCAGTAGCCTAATTGTACAAAGCAAGAACGACTTAAACAAGCTTTCATTACAGACATTAATATTGTTTCATATTCATGTGAATAGGATGTCGCTCAGATATAACTTTCTTTTTCTTTCTTTCTTTTCTCTTTCTTTCTTTCTTTCTTTCTTTCTTTCTTTCTTTCTTTCTTTCTTTCTTTCTTTCTTTCTTTCTTTTGCATGCCATTAGCTGGCCCCTCAAAGGCGAAATATATTGTGTTTTCAAAATCCCAGGGTTGGAAGATCAGTTTGTTTGTTTTGGGTTGTACCTTGAGACCAGTGTTGTGTAAGTTACTCTAAAAAAGTAATTAATTACTAGCTACTAATTACATCTTCAAAAGTCTAATTAGATTACTGTAGCCTACTAATTACTCTCTCTAAAATGTATTGCATTACTTATTACTAATTAGTTTCTAAATCCCATATCAACCAAACAGTTGAACAAGGAAAGACATGAAACTAGTTTTTTAAAATTCTTTCAAATAAATCATTTAAAATTACATAAATTATTCTTGAACTGACCAAAGTATTGAAAGGGAGAAGGTTACATTAGTCTATACAGTATTTAATGCAGTTACATCAGAAGTAACTAATTGAATTAGAGAAAATTTAAAAATAATCCCTTATGTTTACTTTTTCACTGGAAAAGTAATTAAATTACAGTAATTAATTACTTAGTGATGCATTATACCCAACACTGTTTAAGAGAAATTTGTTAAAATCATCAGTTTACCTGGAGCAAATGTCAAGTCACATTGATACCTGAAAAACTAACGATCAGGTTTGTACAATGTTTTTTACATTTGTATTGCCAAAGCATTTGCATACAAATAAAACAATGCAAAAAAAAAAAAAAAAAAGAGTGAAAAACGACACATTTATAAAAGAAAAAAGTAAAGAAAAAATGAAATAATACTAAAATTATATAAAAATAAAAATATATTTTATTGAAATATTTAAATTTTATTTTTTAAATATGATTTTTATCAGCATTTTGCCTTATTTTAACATTCAAAGAGTTTCATTGTTCTTTCAATTATTTTCTATCAATTGATTGATAATTAAATGACAAAACTCTTCCTTACTTTATGAATATTTTGTGAATTCTGTCAGAAAGTCTTGTTTTAACATTTCTTCACCAATTTTTGCAGTCTGGACACAACATTTCTCCTAGTAGCGAATCACCAGCAGTGTACATACTTTTTTGGTGCCATTACAGACAATTTTGAACAAATATAAAACATTTTGTCACACAATAGGACTTTAAAAAAATGATTAAAGTCTTTAGGATCAAATTTGAGAACTGTGTAACTGGTATTAAAAACACCAGAAAAATACAAAAAAAGGTCTTGTTTTCTATTTTCAACACATTCACAATTTGATCAGGTCACTATTTAGAAATAATTGTGAAAATAATGGTCTGCAATTGAGAATAGTGTAATGTCAGTTTTAGTGGAGCACTATTTGTTCTGACATCACCATGCAGCAGTTCATATTCGCACATCAATTCAGATAAAAGAAAAACAGCCAGACGAACTCTGACCTGTTGCACCTTCACGGCGGCGTACAGGTATCCATGGCCTCTCTAGAGGGTGTTCTGCCGAGGTCTGGCGTGTGGAGAGAATAGCCCAGTGGAATTTATCTAGTGCCATGCGTGCTTTAGCCTGCTTTGACATGGGCTGCTCTAATACATTCCAGCACAACTCTAGCCTGGAAAGAGGTCTCCAAGGCTTACACACACACACAAACACACACATGCACACTTGACCTCAGGGGAAGAAAACCGGATTGCACAGCAGAGATAGTCCTGCTGGGAAATGATTCATATCAGTGAACATTATTGATTTTTCCAAAACGGGCAATTTTTCCCCCCTCTGCCTTTGTTGTGTCTCTTTCTATTTTCCTCTCTCTCTCCTCCACAGCAGGTTACGCATCTGTTGTATTCTGCTGTCAGATGTAGAGAACACCTGTCCGTTGTACGATTATCTCCATTTTTCCTTGTTCTAGAAGAAATACAATTGAGAAAAATGGACTGAATTGTTCACACTTTTGTACTATTGTAACATTTCATCAGATTGTATTTCTTAAGGGGCGTTTATACCAAGAACGATAACTATAAAGATAACTATAACAATAACCAGTGTTACTTTTAAAAGTAATGCATTACAATATTGCGTTACTCTCTAAAAAAGTAACTAATTACATTACTTAGTTACTTTTTATGGAAAGTAATGTGTTACTTATGAAAAGTATTGCATTGCTTTTTCTCATCTGGGCTAACAACAAAAAAGTATTTTTGGCAAATGTTAAGGCCTTTTCAAACCAAAAGTGAAATGAATAAGCCTCAGGCTGAAGAAAAATGCAAATTCACACCTGTACAGTAGAGGGTGCAGTTAAAACAAACAAGCCTTTTAGCTGTGCTTCCATTCTGGAATACAGAATAATAAGACACAGGAGAAGAAGTAAATGAGTAAATGTATGCCCACATTTAGTCTAGAACTAGTCTAGAATAACCATCATGTTTACACAGTGTACATGACGCCTCTGCACTTACTACAGATTTCTCTCAACATGGGGACAGGAGAGCATGGGAAAACAAAGTAACTTGCATTACTTATTTGAAAAAGTAACTCAGATATTTTGTTGTAAATTTAAAAGTAATGCGTTACTTTACTAGTTACTTGAAAAAAGTAAACTGATTACTTAACTCGCGTTACTTGCTATTCTTTTACATTTAGAACGATTTTTAGAAATATCTTTATCATAATCGTTATAGTTATCGTTCTTGGTGTGAATGGGCCTTTAGGCATAAAGATTCACTTTATATGAGTAGAAACTGGGAAATCATTGTCTGTTATATGTTCCAAAACCTTGTGAGCTGCCTCGCTGTCTATACAGGCAGCTGCTTTCTAAGACAGCATCCAAACTATCATGGAAAAGTGAATTATTTGGAACGGTCTATATGGAAAACCGCACACCGCGCAAACAGCACTCTGCATGATACTACATGATTCTACTGAATTAATTTCAAAAGAGTGTGGTGATACCATTTTGCTAAGCTAATGGTCTTTAAGCACAAAAATGCATAGCATACACAAAATGTTTGGCAAGGTTTGGCTCACCATATTGGTGTAGATGACGATGTCTTGCGATCCTTCTTAGTAACGTTAAACTCTGCTCACCTGTCAAATTGGCCGAGCTCAATCAGAAGTGACTGCTGCTGTGTTCTGAAATGGTTCAGGGTGAGGAGACCTGAGGTGTGCTGAGACACGTCTGTCTCGTGTAGCTGAGGGTGTTCAGCCATTCCCCATCTCCAGAGAGGTGGAATAACGGTAACACTTTATATAAGTGTCCTTGATACACGTTACATTTAGTTATAATTAGTAATAATAACTAAACCCAATTCTAACCCTATAGTAAGTACCTGTAGTTAATTAATATTACTCATTTAAATGTATAACAAGGACACCTTAATAAAGTATAACCTTGTAACCAAAGAAAGTGTAAAGTGAAACCAAAATAAAGTGTAAGAAGCGCTATATAAACAAGGGTGACTTGACTTGTAACCATCTGTTTATTATAAGCGTGCAAAGATATGTCGTCTGGTGCTTTAAATGCGCAAGCTTTTTAAACTGAGGAGGATTTTGATTGACTTTTTATTGTTCATCAGCAGGAAAAAATTGTTTTGAGAGTGATTTCAGTGATATTGCTCTTTTGTCTTTTGTGTTGTTACAGTTATAGTTGTAGTGCATAGTATAGTTGTACTTCCCTATTATCATAGAATTAGAATGATTATTAAACCCTTATTATTATAGTTATCATTATAGTTATAGTCTTTGTGTGTGAACAGGCCTTTGCTCTGGTCAATTTACTTTAAAGGGTTAGTTCACCCAAAAATGAAAATTCTGTCATTTATTACTCACCCTCATGCCGTTCCAGACCCGTAAGACCTTCGTTCATCTTCGGAACACAAATTAAGATATTTTAGTTGAAATCCGATGGCTCCGTGAGGCCTTCATAGGGAGCAATGACACTTCCTCTCTCAAGATCAATAAAGGTACTAAAAACATATTTAAATCGGTTCATGTGAGTACAGTGGTTCAATATTAATATTATAATGCAACGAGAATATTTTTGGTGCGCCAAAAAAAACAAAATAACGACTTATTTAGTGATGGCCGATTTCAAAACGCTGCTTCATGAAGATTCGGAGCAAAAATGAATCAGTGTATCAAATCATGATTCGGATCGCGTGTCAAACTGCCAATGGCTGAAATCACGTGACTTTGGCGCTCCAAACAGCAGATTCGATACACTGATTCATTTATGATCCGATGCTTCCTGAAGCAGTGTTTTGAAATCGGCCATCACTAAATAAGTAAAGATTATTTTATTTTTATTGAGTGAAATGATAAAATATATTCCTGCTGTTCCTTAATGTTTTTTGGAAACCAAATTGTGTGCACATCCATCCATCCATCCATCCATCCATCGGTCCCACTTTATATTAAGTGGCCTTAACTACTATGTACTTAAATAAAAAAATAAGTACAATGTACTTATTGGGTTCATATTGAATTGCAAAACACTTTTGCTGCTATTGAGGTGGGAGACGGGTGAGGATAGGGAAAGCTTTGGTGGTATGGGTAGGTTTAAGGGTAGGGGTAAGGGTTAAGGGATGTGTCAACAGTGTAATTATAAATGTAATTACAAAATTTAATTACAGATGTAATTACATGCAGGTGTTTTTAAAACATAAGTACAATGTAAAAACATGTATGTACACAATAAGTGCATTGTATCAAATGATTAATTTAAATGTAATTACATAGTATTTAAGGCCACTTAATATAAAGTTAGACCATTTTTTCTTTTGTCAAATCAACTTAAATAATTAATGTGGTTCAGATAACATAATATTTTGAGTTTCTGTTGATTAAACCAATCACCTTCATTGTATTAACTCAAATTTTTAATTTCAATGAACTCAAAATAAGGCAATCAGGTGACTTACTTTTTTTAAGCTAAACCAACAATTCCTTTTTTACAGTTTAGTTATATGTATTTTGTTGACAACAAAAACAGTTCCTGCCTCTGCTCGCTTCTTCTCCTTTTACAACTGAGTCACATAACTTTCAAGAGAATCTGCTCTTATTTGCATTTTCTCTTTCTCTATCTTTCCGTCCCTCTCTCCCCTGGACATTGTCACCCCTCACCTCTAGAGAAACACACACACTTACATATAGAGTCCGGTGCACATGTGAGCTGACAGCTGGCTTCCGCAGGGCCCAGCAGGTGCGGTGACAAGGCCCCAGAGGCCCCTGACTCACAGAGCCTGGGTGTGTGTGTGTGTGTGTGTGTGTGTGAGTTTGCTTGACTGATAGATAAAAGCCTGGACATATTAGTTGTGATTTTTATCCACAATGCTTTCGTGCTTTAAACAAACTTATTTTCTTGCAGTTTTTTCCCCTAATTTGCAGTTTACCTTAGTGACATGTGCGCTACACACCGGGAGAAATGCGCATTGAGGAAAAAAGTTTACTCCATTGTTCTCTTTGTATTTCCAACTCTCTTGTGTACATTTTATGCACTCCTAAAAGTAGAATTAAACCGTTTTCCCAACACATGGGAGTTGACACATTATAAATAGTTTAATTCGTATCTATGGAAAGTAGATGCTTAATTATCTTGATCTTTGCTTTGACGCTCTATTTCTCTCTCTCTCACTCCGTAACATGGCCGATATTGGTCAGCGTGGGATGTCTGCACAGTATGAAGTTGAAAGGCACCGCACACACACACACCTGGCTCACCGGCTGCCTCTTTGGTCTGCGTCACCTTTTGTCAGGCTCATGTTAATTAAGCCCCGTCAACGACAAACACACGCACACACATGCACCCTCACCGGGGTGCCTTTTAATGAGCCTGCCATTTGATAGTTATAGACACCAAACCAATGTGCTTGTTTTATGTCTTGATGTGTCTGTGTGTGTGCTTTCTGAAGAAGAAGACGAAGGTGAAAAAGAGGAGGAGGTTTTGGGGAAGATCAGCTGATGAGGGATTGTTTAAGGTAAATAGAGAATATGTCATCTTTCTTTCACTCTCCCTATATCTCTTTCTCTCTCTCTCTCTCTCTCACACTTCTCCTTGTTTTGCGTCCAAGTGAGCCGTGACTCTCCCTTTTCAGCGAGATGAAAGACGCCCGGCACGGGGGCTTCCAACAAAAGTGCCGGCAATCACAAACAAACCTTCAAATGAAGAACATCAAAGGCGCTGCCCCAATTGTTAGCCTCTCGTGTCCGGGGAAAATTGGCTCATTAAGGCCAAAAAATGACATTGTTTACATTAACCGAGGCCCCTGATTAGATGCAACCATGTTTGTTATGTTGTGTTGTCCGCCTTCACTGTTGCCGCTACCAACAGGCCACTTCAGCCCGCCGCCCGCACAATCGTTCCTTTGAAGGCTTTCTCTTCGCTGATAAAGAGAGAAAGAATGGGACAACAAAAAAAGAAAGCAAAGGAGAAAAGGATAAACACGGTCACAATTGCAAACGCATACAGAAGGACATGATAGGTCCATTCTCTCTGTTTCTTTATTCCAGCATCAGTTTTCTCTCTTTAGGACTAATTAGCTTGCCTGTGGAAAGAGTGGCGATTCGAGAGGACAGTTCGGGCTGTGATGGATCTGTTTGTGTGGTAATTGCACTGATAAAGAGTGGGGTGTTTTTGGAAGGAGAGAAAGAAAAGGAAAGGACCACAGCGGCGAGTCGGGGGGGATTATGCCGATGACCCAGGCTCATCTTGTAAATGAAAATAACCTCTTTTGCAAAAAGCTCTCGACGCGTCCGCAAGCTGAAATGGTGTCTAATAACCGTACGGTGGGGGTTTGACGAGTTTACGCTGTCATGAGTTGGAGAGATGTGGTATTGGAATCTTTTTATAAGTTACATGCCTTGATGGAAATCTTGAAACATTTAAAAAAGAATGGTTGCTTAAAGGGATAGTTCACCCAAAAAAATTAAAATGGTCAACATTTACTCATGTCGTTCCAAACTCGTGTAACTTTTCATTCTTTTGAAGATATTATGCAGAATATTCAAGCTACTCTTTTCCATACAATGAAAATTAATGGAAACATTTCCAAATATTCAAACTCTTCACAATTGGACATCAGTGTGTGGACGTCAAATTGATGTAAAAAAAAATTGATATTTGGTGTCAAAAAAGTAAAAAAATTGACATCAATTTGATGGGGTTTTTTGCACATCAATTGATCAATTGGACATCAGTGTGTGGACGTCAAATTGACGTCAAAAAATGTGATATTTGGCATCAAAAAATTGACGTCAAATTGACGTCAATTTGATGGGTTTTTTTCTACATCAATTGGACATCAGTGTGTGGACGTCAAATTGACGTCAAAAAATTGAGTCCAATTTGATGGGGTTTTTTTCAACATCAATTGGACATCAGTGTGTGGACGTCAAATTGACGTCAAAAAATGTGATATTTGGCATCAAAAAATTGACGTCAATTTGATGGGTTTTTTTCGACATCAATTGAAAATAAAACTTTGCGTTAAAGAAAAGTAGATTTTTGTTTGTATATGCTGTCAATTATGGTTCTTAGAAAGAAAATCGGAATCGGCAAAAATAGGTATTGGCAGATGACTATCAAAAAATGGGAAATCGGAATCGGCCAATAAAATTGCAATAGGCTCATCTCTAGTTCCAATGAAAACCACAGCAGAACTGCGACTCATATCGATGTTTTGTGAATGAATCTGTGGCTGTGAAAAAACCATGAGAGTCAATGATTCAATTACACTTTCAAAAATACCGCCACTTGCTTTATTACTGAATGAATGAATGACTCACTCATTAAGACAGTGACTTACCGCCACCTACTGGTGGTTTTAGTTTAATATTTAAAAGTATCACTCGTTTTAACATCATTGCTTATTTCTCTTTTGGACATTTTTAATTTAAAACATTATTTATTTTATAAAGGTATTTATAAAGGTAAAAAAATCACTTTAATGCACAATCAGTTTAAGGGGGAAAATATTGTCCCTTAATGGAAAAGGTGTGACTGCAGCAGTCTAAGTGGAAGAGAGGGGGTATGCAGAAGAATGTTAAATGCCTCAGGGGGTACGTGACAGTAAAATGTTTGGGAACCACAGCTGAAGTGAATTTAAAAACAAGCAGGCAGCTAATATGCACACTTAATTATTAGTTTATTTATCACAAGTCATTAGCATTGCAAAAAAAAAAAAAAAAAAAAAAACACTGGTTTATTGTTTTAGTTGCTTTGTAGGCCTATACTATGGATTCTTTAGGACAAGTAATAAGTTCAAGAATGGGACCATGTCATTTTTTTTTTTTTTTTTTTTTAGTGACAAAAAACTTGTGTTGCTTGTTATTTTTTTTACATTTTCCATTGGTAGCCCAAATGTGATTGCTACACTATAATAAAAAAGACTGAAAATGTGAAGTTGCACTTCAGCTTTATGTGACTTTAGTGAAATTGCTATACCTAAAGTAAATAAAATGGCCTTATTTGATCCTACAGTGTTGCTACTCTGAACATGCTTTTTGATCATTACAAATAATAATGCAAAATGATTATTTTGGAATAGAAGATATGCTGTCTCTCGCATCACATAAATTATCAATAGTTATGTATGTGGTCTTGAAGAGGATTATTTTTTTTCTGTCTCTGTCTTGACTGTCTCATTTGGACTCGAACCTCTTTGGACTTGGTCTCGACTAGTCCTGGACTTGGACTTGTCTTGGACTCGACAAAGGTGGACTTGACTACAGCCCTATTCACATGACGCTTCATGTACCACATTTGAATATATGCAAATGCTAATGAGATCAAAGTGCAGAACATTTGGTGAACTCTTTAATTGCAGTATTGAAAAGTGTTATGATGTTCTACACTTCCTTTATTACAAATATGTCTTCGTATGTAGTACAAGGAAAATGATTCTCAACATTTCAGTAACACTTTACAAAAATGGTTAAATTACATTTTTTAAAACATCTTAACAATTTTCATCATAACAAGAATGCATTAAGTTTTGTGAACTGACAATGAACATTAATGTTTTTTTTACAGCATTATTAATCTAGATAAATATTAATCTATGCAGTTAAAATACATATATTTATATAATAAGTTTATTTTTATAATTATTTGTGTTTTATATATATATATATATATATAAAATGCATGTATATTTGTTTATATATATATATATATATATATATATATATATATAATGTATATATGTATTTATATATATATATATATATAAATTATATATAATAAAGTGTGTGTGTGTATAATTTTAACATCAAATTTTATATATATATATATATATATATATCGTTTGTTAATTTCATACATTATTATCTTTTTGTTATATAACAAAATAAATAACAAAGATATTATAACAAAATATAACAAAATGAACCTTAACGAAAATTAATAAATGTCATAAAAACATTGTTCACTGTTATTTAATTAACTATTGTTCATATAGATATCATGCTACTTTATTACTATTGTTCATTGTTTGTTCAAAAAACATTAATTTATGAATCATATAATAGTAGTATATTGATTTTTTAGATGTTTGCATATATATTATATATAAAATTGAATGTGTTTTAGTATATGCACAAATTATTTCATGTTAGCTATTACATTAACTAATGTTAACATATAGAACCTTTTTTGTAAATTTGTATCCAAGTATCACTCATAACTGCAATTTATTCTATATGGTATTGTAATGTGAAGCATTTATGAAGCTTACTGTCATGTCTCTGAGCAGGGGCTGGGACAGGGCTGCGTCTGTGAGAGAGAAGAAGAACTGTACTGCTAACCACACTGTGACCTCTTAACCCTTCCCTCCCTTCCTCTCCAGGCTCCCTCACCTCTGTGTTCTCAGGGAGAGTGACCTAACCTGAAAATAATTACAACTACTGAACTGTCACTGCACCCTCCACCTCATCTCCAGCCCTTATCGCCAAAAACACGCACCCCACAGGTCAGGTCACCACATTAGATCACCCATACACACTCACACACCACCCCTGCTCCACAAAAGTTCCTGACTTCCATTAACATATTTTCACTTTTTCCTGTTGTTCAGTCCACTCTCTTTCTCTCTTTATCCCCCCCACCCCTCCTCAGCGGGGCCCCCAAAACTGTCGTAATTGCCTTTTAAAATAGTTTAGCATCTCCCTCAGAGAGCAGAAAAGTTTCCCCAGTATGGCACTGGAGGAAGAGGGAGTTGTTTTGCAGCGCTGCCGTGGAAACAGAGACGAGAGGAATTGAAATGATCTTGACTTCTGACCATCTTTGTCTCCTGGGGGGGACCGGCATAGGATAGAAAAGCGCACTATGACTTCTCTTCACTGTTTAAAGACTTGTATGGAAAATATAATTTGGTTGTGGCAGGCTGAGAAAGATGCATTGGATTTTGGTTTGCCAGTAATTTCAACTCATGAAAGTCTTTTTATTTGAATATATTTTTGAATGCAATTTTGTTTCATACTTGAATGATTTTGCTTGTTTTTCATGACTGAGGTTAGTTTTTTCACTGGTGTCCAACAATAGTTTTGGAATCAGTCTATATTTATGCAGACAAAATGACCACCTTTGAAAGAAGTTGTAGTGGCATCTGAATTTTTACATCCTCTAGACCTCTACTAGTAGAAAATATCACCCATGCTGCTGCTTTTTTGTGATTTTTTTTTTTTTTTTTTTTTGTTATTCCACAGTCAGTCTAAAGTTTATTTTACAGTCTTTATTGTTCAGAGACAAAAAGGTTCAAACATTGGTACATTGTATAACATTTTAAACATCTAAGTATAACACAGATTCTTTATACTTGGGGCAAGACAGGCTACATGAAAGAGGAAAAAATTATTAAGAAACAATAATTATTCATTTAATTCTAGTTTTTTTCTCTATTATTATTATTATTATTATTGGTAACAATTTATTTTGATGGTCCACTTTAGACATTGTACTAACTATAAGTAACTTTCCAACTACATAAATTAACTCTCATTAGAGTATTAATAGACTGTCTGCATTAATTATTAACACATAAACATTAACACATTATTTTGATAGTCCCTCAACAGAAACGTTTCGCGACAGTTTCAAAGTGAAATGTCCAGTGAGTGGCGCTAAAAGCCTTTTTTAAAAGGGATAGTTCCATCCCCTGATTCTGATTGTTTGAGCCGCGCTCGAAGCCGTTGTAAAATTCCCGAAAACATACAGCTGACCGCATTACACAAGTATCGCTGCCTTTTAACAGTTAATGGGGTTCCCCGTGCCCTGCTGACACTGACAGCACAAGTCAAAGCATTTGTCATTTGCGTCTTGTTCCGTGTTCACAGCAAGTTTCAATATAAAAGTGCCTCGCTCATAAAGACAATCTTTGCCTCCATCTAATGGCGTAATAAATGTAACTTCTCTTGCTGTTCACGGTCAGGGACTATTTTTTCCAGCGGAAGGAAGACTTAGTGATTTTACTTCATGAAAGTTGCGTTGATACTCATTTTTTTGCTTTAATATTTGTATAGAGGGTATGCAAGTGACGTCACCGTCGACTGTTACGACTGCGGTCACGTCCACTGAGAGGCAAAAGACTGAGCGGCAGCATTGGTTTTCAGCGTGAATGACGCAAAAAACACACAAAACACATCCAAAACGGGAAAGAGCTTTGTGATTGACTGTACAAATAGCTTTGACACAAAACCTGAGGCATATATTAAAAAAAAAAAAAAAAAATCAGAAAGCAACAGAAAAAAAGCAAATGGATCACTGCAATTCACAGAAACATCTGAACTCCAGGCAGAGAAACATGGATTTGCAGTCATTTTGTGTCAAAATGTTAGATTTTGAGGTAAAATCATACCGTATATATTGTATTGTTATATATTATGTTGACAACTCATCAATTCAATATTTTCGATCTTATATTCTGCATAATTGTGTGTTTTTAAATAAACAACACTGACAAAAACTATACTATAAAACTATATATATGTTTTAGGGCTGGACAATATGACGATATAACATTGATATAAGTGATTATGCGGATTTAAACCTACCTATACTGTATTACATAAAATATTCACAGGCAGATTTGCTTTATGTATTTCCCCACCGTCGAAATCAGGCACATAAATGTCATGAAACACGACTCCTGGTTGCATGTCGATATCCATGGATTAGTTTTATTTGACAAGTTGTAAGGAACACATTCAATTCCAACCTTTAGTGTAATTTGTTAGTTTTAGTCGCGTTTTCGCAGTTTCCTCTACTAAATCCAGTCACGCAGCAGGTTCTTTTGCCACTCAGTCCATCTGAGGGAGCGCGTTTTCGGCGGGAAAGTGACGTCGACGAATACCCTCTATTGTGTGGTAACCATTTTATAAAAGCAATAAGCCCCGTGAAGCTGTGGTTTACCATGAATTTATAACACTCCGCTCCACGTCGTGCCTAACAACGGCCCTTAGCTGTTATAAATTCACTGTAAATTCACGGCTTCTTGGGGCTTATTGCTTTAGTCCATCACGTTTAATAACGTATACCTACACTAAACCCTAATTTGTTTACAAATCATGCACTATGGTAAAAAGTGTTTTGAGGTCAAAACATTATTGTGTAAGGAGCCTTGTGAAAACAAATCTTTATATTAATCCATAATCTGGACCTGTAATCATATATGTGTGTAAACAATTAAAAGTGCTTGCCGTTTTACTGCCCCTAGTGTTCATTTCTGTTAGAAACTGCAGTGAAATGTACATATTGGTAGGTATTTTGTGTTTTGCAAAAATGTTGACACAGGTACGTTTTTCCAGTGAGCCTCTATGGGATGGAGAGGACCAGTGAGCCAGAGAAAAGCAAAATACAGACTTATAAAAGCTCCCTAAAGAGTGTTTTATTTATTTAATTGTTTTGCACGGCAGTGTCATGTAGCCCCAGGCATCAAGCATCTACCACTCCTGGGAAATAAAGGAGAGAGTTTGGTTAGAGGAAACCCAATTGGGATATTGATAAGAGGTTTAGAATCTGCTCAGAGGAGAGAGCCATATGAATATTTGCATATACACTCCTATTTCCTTCTATTATGAACCACACCTCAGAAGAATTTAATTTACCATGATGCAAATTTGTTTCTGTGACTTTTACTCAAAATTGCCATGTTAAATTATGGGACAGCCTCCAAAACCAAGCCAAGCCAACTGGAATTTAAATGCAATTAAAGTTGCTGATTATTGTATTGTTTAATCATGTAATATTAATTTTTTCTTCACTTTTTTCTTGTCTTAGGGCACCAGGAACTGCTGTCTGTGGAAGCCTGTTTGAGTAAAACCCAAAACAAGTAATTGTAAGATACAGACTGTAAGTCAGACTGTAAGATATGAAGTCACATTTATAAGAAATTAAGATGCATTTGTGAGTTACAATTAATAATAAAACTAAAATGCATGATGCCCCTGAATTAAAGAGACATTCTTATTTTATTAACCTATTAAAAGGTCTGATTCATTTAAAGACACGTGAGATGAAATTTCTAAAATCACCTGTTTGTACTTTTCCACTTTTACCAGTCAAGTTAGTAGAGCAGCAATGGAGTGGAGGTGAGAAGAAAAGACTGCATTGAGAGTATGTGGACGAAAAAACAGAACAGACAGGCAAGTGTTTTATTGAATCTGTGGTGTCCACAGAATCGGCTAACTCACTTAGAGGGCGTCTCTAAAAGCATTCAGTGTGTGGAGCCCTATGGGCAGTGTCACTCTCAATCTACAAAACAGAGGACCGGAGGGGCTGCTCTTTGAATAAGAAAACTACTTTTACAATACAGATGGATTATTTCATCTCTGACTGGTCCCTCCTGAGACTTCAGCCGCATATTTCGGGGGAATGAAAAATAGGGCCGTGAATGTGTGTTTGGTCAAATCTGATATCAATATCACTTTAGAGAGATTATTTCCCCATATATGCCTCTCAGAAGCTTTTCACTCTGCTTGGCTCATGGGGATAGAATTTGCTTCTAAATTAAATGCAACGGTCGAGGGCACCACATGGGGTCTGGATTCCAGGACATATCATATATATCTGAAGTTGCTCAAAAATCTAAACAGATTAAAAAGAAAAAAAAAAAAACACCACAAACAAATCTGATCTTTCAAAGCAAATCATTGAACTTAATTGCATAATTTAAAGGGTTAGTTCACCCAAAAATTAAAATTCATACTCACACTGTTAAGGACTTTCTGGGCCTTGACAGTGGTGGTTAAATTGCTGTCTGGATGAGTCACAGAGCCCTCGGATTTCATCAAAAATATCTTAATTTGTGTTCTGAAGATGAACGAATGTCTTACGGGTTTAGAATGACATGAGTGTGAGTAATTATTGACAGAATTTTCATATTTGGGTGAACTAACTCTTTAAGATTTAGTTTAAGTTGTTTAAGATTTTGCAAACTTCAAGGGATATTTCACACAAAAAATTAAAATTCATAATTTCCTCACCTTCATGTCATTCCAAGCCTGTATGACTTACTTTCTTCTGTGGAACACAAAAAAGTCAATGTGGTCCAATGTTGTTTTTGACCCCATTGACTTTCATTGTCTGGAGAAAAACTTTCTTCAAAATATCTTCTTTTGTGCTCCACAGAAGAAAGAAAGTCGTATTTGGAATGACATCAGGGTGAGTAAATGGGTGAACTTTCATTTTCAGTTGGAATATCTCTTTAAATAATGCCTTCTTTGTACTATATTTACATAATCATCACTTTAGGTCTCTGTTAAGTTTGATTAGCACCATAGAAAAACAAAGACGGACACTTATCAGATGACGGTCGTATTGCGTTACCAGACTTCCCATTGATTATCCCACAGGATCCCCCCAGGGTTTGCTAAATGGTGTCTGTGTATTGCTATTACGGGGGTTACCAATTATTTTCCCCCTGAAATTAAGGGCAGTGACCCTAATATGAGGCCACTTAGTGCCTGTAATAAGATGATAATTGAGTTTGATGATAGACCCCCATCCCCTCCCTCACAACTTCACAGCCCTATTCATGCTAACTGTCAGTTCTTAGTAATGGATTACAGTGGCATTACTTACATTTATCATTTCCTGCATGATAGACTGTGTGTAGAATATGATAGGAGAAGGAAGAGGTGATAACAGCCCAGATCATCTTATTTCTCTCCGTTTCATTGTTCTATTTCCTCTTTAGTGCCGTTCCCGAGCTCCACTCGTATGAGCTGTAATTGTATATGCACAATTCCCTCAAGACTTCAAATTAAAAGAAAGTTCTCCATCCAACCATTCATCCATTCCTCCTTATTCTTTCCCGGCCCTCTCACACATAAAACCTGGCCTGGGGACAGCAAGCTTATTTGAACAGAGCCTTACATCTCCCTATCCAGCTTTGTGTTACTAATAAGGAGATGCACATACACTTTCACTGAATTGACTTTCATGCAAGGGTGCCCCTCACTGAATAAAACCAGTCTCTTCACAGCCTTTTGGGAAGATAATAGCAAATATGATTTAAGAATGTTGTGTTATCAAACCATTATTTAGAGATATTTGTCTACATTTACATTCATTTGGTTGGAACTTTTAATCCGAAGTGATTTCCATTGAATTCAAGGTAGAACTCCTTTTTAGCTGTAACCAGTTACAAATAGGAACTATTTGGAACTACTTTTTAGGACTTTCTTTCATCCGAGTAACATAAAAGAAGATGTTTTGAAGAGTGTGCATGCTGCATCCTTCCATGCAATGTGATTGGATGGGAACCAGGGGCTGTAAAACTCCAGAAAGGGTTTCAAAAGACACGGTGAGTAACTGATTTTTTGATTCACAGTGAGTAATTTTGATATTTGTGTGAAATTTTCCATTAAGCCTCCAAGAGTTAATACTACAGGATGGTAATTAGTATATTTCTATCACAATTTGAAACCAATCCTAAAAGATAATAATGGGACCCTCTAAGAATCTATTAAGAATTATACTGCCATTCAAAATTTTGGGGTTGGATTATTTAATGCTTTTGAAAGAAGTCTCTTATGCTCACCAAGGCTTTATTTATTTGATCAAAACTATGGTCAAATGGTAATATTGTGAAATATTATTACAATTTAAAATGAGTACTTTTAATTTTAATGAAAGATTGTACTGGAAAGACTGAAATGATTTCTGAAGGATTATGTGACTCTTAAAATGTTTAAAATGTAATTTGTTGATGGCAAAGCTGAATTTTCAGAAGTCATCATTCTTCAGTGTCACATGATCCTTCAGAAACCATTCTAATGTGCTGATTCTTCTAATATGGTGATTCTAAATGTCTTTACTGTCACTTTTGAAGCAAAGTATTAATTTCTTAAAAAAAAAAAAAAATGACCCCAAACTTCTGAACAATAGTGTAAATAAAATACTTTTGGTTAAACTGAAAATGTCTTTTTTGGTTTATTTTTTCAGAATTTCAGTCTTTCAAGTAGAATCTTTCATTAGAAGGGACTCATAATTTAAAATTCAAAGAATAGGTTGGATGTTTCAGTAAATTTGACCTTTTAAGGCTATGTAGTTGCACAAATGATTCTGAGACTAAAGACAAAATCTAAATACACTCTTGTTGGCCTGTTTTTTGAATTTTGATTCCATATATGGGCAAAATTGACCTTAAAACTGTTTATCCAAACTTTAAATCTTGATCACTGTACAAACCCTGGTATAGACTTGGCAGCTGAATTAGAGTGAACAGAAAAATCAGTGAATCAAATCCCTGAACTTTTAACTTATGTAAGAACGTTACATAAGAGGCGAGACAATACTAATTTGGTCTGCATTTGCTTATCAGGACATATTGCCTGACATAAGCAGAATAACCAGAGCCACAGAAAGACTTGTTTCTTATGTGAAATTAGTTGTTTATAAACTATATGTTACTTTAAATGTGTTTTATATATTAATACAAAATTAAGTGGAAGCCAAAATGAATTTGAAACGATGTTTGATGTAAATTTGCCCTATAGTGTGATTTTCATCCTTCATCATTTGTAAAGTATCTGAATATCTGCTGCCAATGAGCTTTCCACTGCCATGAAGAAGCCAAAATAAGAGTGGCTTTGAAAATGTGTGGTTAATTAGATCATAATGGCCTCATCAATTAGGAGCAAATCATGGCTTGGCCTGGACTGGACGTTTTAATGAAAAGTTGAAATGGGTCGCCCCTCAGGGCACCGAGTGTCCAAATCTGCTCTCTCGGTCGTCATTTATCACTGTAGTACACCGCAGACATCTTTACTCGTTAAAACACAACTAATTCCACCTGACTGAAATGGACATATTTATTAGTCTATACTCTTGCACTGACCCTTACATTTTTAACATATCAAGACACCTTGATGGTTTCCAGAAGCTTCTCTCACCATGCAACCTTGGAAAAATGCTTGTCAATCCTTGATAAAGTGCTTAAATAAAATCATTATTTGACTTTATTGATGTTTTTTTTGTCCCCATGCAAGGCTCAATAGGTTATTGTGGATTCTGCCAAATGGGTCTGGGAGAAATCATTAGAGTGGGCTGATGTGATTTACGTCCTTGGTAGCGAGGGGCACCCAAATGATCTGCCTCTCAATCGGCATCATCAATCATGCGGAACCAGCGGGCACCTCAGGCAGCTGGAGCTGGCGTTGTGTAGGGTGGGACAGATATGTGTGTGCATTTGAGGGGTTTGATGACAAATATGAATGTTTGGGTTTGTGGGGCAAGACTGGCAGCATTCTTGGCATCGCCCATGTTTGTGTGTGTGTGAGAGAGAGAGAGAGAGACTGTGTGTGTTGTCTTTGGCAGAGCTCCATCTTGGCTTGTTGTTAATGTGTGTGAACTGACTTCCTTAAAACACATCCTATAGCTCCAAATACCAATGTGTCAGTCACATCAATGCATCAGCAATTAATACCAGTTTTAGTTTTTACACAGGATATCAGCTTTCTACTTCTGTGGAGTTTTACATCCTGTAGCTTCATCAGCATCATGACCTCTACCTAGTAAAATGATGAAAGCCAGTAGAACAAACAACAAAAGTGCATCAATGAATCAGTGCAAGCAAACAGCAACATTAATCTCTGCAGTCCATCACAAACAGGTAACACTTATTTGTTAACATTCCTTAATGCAATAGATAACATGAAATAATGAATCTTTTAATGCATTTACAAATATTTATCAACATATACACTACTACTAATACTGTTTACCATTTCAAGTTGCATAAATTAACATCAGTTCATTTATTTTAAGAATAAAAGAAGATAATAATTAACATTGAATAATGGTATTTATAAATTAACATTAAAACCTAGATAAATGAATGCTGCAAAAATTGTTTATTGTTAGTATTGAACTGAACTGAATTACAGTTTGAACTTTTTGTAAAATGTTACAGACTTATCGACTAAATATCCTTGACTAGAAAGATTTGATGTTAGAAACAGGGAGATTCTCTCCAATAAAATATGGCGACCATTGCACAGGTATGGATGTCAATAATATCAAATGCAAGGTTCCCGCGGGGTCTTAAAAAGCCTTAAAAGCATTGAATTTATTAATTTGGAAATAATACCTTAAAAAGACTTTAAAAAGTCTTGAATTTTGATGTCTGGGTCTTAAAAATTGTGCTGTATGTAACTTCTCCGTATTGTAATTTTCCTCAAAAGTTTCATTTGTCAACCACGATTATTTTGATTAAATGATGTAACGTTAAATAAAGAGTGGCGGAACCAATAATTGAGAACGCAACGCAGCCCCGGGTCACAGTACAAAATACTGCGAACACATGATGCCTTCAGAAGATCACGCGCTACAGCACCACAACCATAGACTGCAACACAACACAACCATAGACTGCAACACAACACAACACAACACAACACAGACCTCAAGCAACAAGCAAAGGAGAAGCGTGAAAAATCAAAGAAAATCTCAGCATTCCACAGGAAAGGTTGACTGACGGCGTTATATTTTTAACGTTTGTTTTTACTAGTGGTGGGCCGTTATCGGCGTTAACGTGAGACTCTTATCGGGCGATTAAAAAAAATATCGCCGTTAATCTATTCTCAAAGTTGGGCTGGGAGCTGGGTCTATACTACGCAAGCTATGATGAGTTTCACCTTGATATTTTAGCGCGGATGTATACCTAGCCGAATTGACCCTTCGCAAAGACCCGCCCCCCTTAGTTACTGTTGCTTTGTCCGACAATCCGTGGTGCTGTCACGCCACACAGTGATAAATGCATCACGGAGCAAAGAGGACACTGATAACACATCGACAGACAAGACAGAGCAGGTTACTTATGATATTAAACAAAGTCCCAGCTTTAAAACTGAGTAGTTTAAGAAATGCAAACAATAAAAACCGTTTTGTTGCTCTTTAATGAGTCGTGACCATGGTCGTGACAGATTGCTGTAACGCCTCAGCTCAAGAGGCTCGTAAACCGATCATCTCTTCCTACTAGTTCATGTATAGCATCAAACAGGCCTGGATCGGCTAATCGGGAGCACCGGGAGAATTCCCGGTGGGCCGGTCTGTTTATTTGGCCGTGAGGTCCGGTGTTGTCATGGCACTGGGTTGAAATATGGATGCTCTAGAAACTGTGGACGCGGCCAAATGTACTAAGCTGAGTAGCCTAACTTTTTCCTAAAAAAAGTGACGGATTTAGGCCTGGACGGCCCAGGGCGGCACGGGGCACCTGCGCAAGAAAAAACAAACAAATGCGCGATCGGGTTTTTACCGCTCATTTGCACGCAACGTCAATGATATCATGTCACTCGGTGGGTAAATTAACCTGGTCGGGAGGGACTCGGAGTGTGCGCTCGGAGAAGACAACTCACTCAAAAGTATACGAGAACAAGGGATGAGGTGACGTCTGTAGGGACAGCGGGACAAGTTCTAAATCAACGCTAAATTATGGTAAGGCAAAAGGTCTAAGCCACCGGAGGCCGATTTAAGTAACGTAAATAAATAAAAAGGAAGAGGGGAAAACATGCAAAAGATAAAGGCATGTATGCAGCTTACTCATATCGTAATAATAGTAGGCAAATAATAAAATATGGCCTATCACTTATGTTATGTTGCTTGCTATAGACTATTACACATTGGCCAACAATATTAATTTTTCTGTCCAACTAGCTTAACCAGACAGTAAAATGTGATTTTGTAACATGTAACTTTTTTTAAACAAACATAATAGCCTACTTTAATATTTTACTGTAAAGTTGTGCAATTTTGTAGGATTTATGGTATTTTGTGTTATTTATTTGCCTCAATTTGTAATAATTTAAGTATATACATTTATATAAAATAGCAAAATTTTATGTTAAATCCACTTTAATAAAGATCTACATTTCTAAATTTCATTCATAGTTATAGACATGAAAAATGTGCCTGGGTTTACTGCCATCTACTGGAAAGCAAACACTTAATTAAATTAAAATTAAAATAACATGAATTTTTAACTACAACCACTAGATGGCTAGAGAATTAATCAATGGTTCACCTTATAAAATCATTATTATAACTATAAAAATAACTCTATATCAAATTTTAGCATTTTTTTTGTACTATCATTTGTACTATCATGGGTATTTGAAGATATACAAGGATTTACAAGGTTGTAGAGAACAGTGCACTATTGCAGACTTATATACTGAGGTTTTAATTACATTATTTTAATATAGTCAGTCGTGAATTAAAGTGGGCCGGTCTAAGGCATGAAACTCCAGGGCTGAAAATGAGTCCCAATCCGGCCCTGGCATCAAATAAACATTAATGAACATGAGAATCAATGTTGTTTCAAATGCGGAAAGATGTCAATATACACAATTTTTCAAGTGTAACTCCACCGTGGTTAATCTTCTAACTCCTGACTGCTTTGTCGGACAAAATGGCGGATTACTTTTAGTCATTATTTGGGTAGCACACATATTCTGAATGTTTTCAGCAGAATTCAAATGAGCCATTCAAATGAGCCATCTAGATTAATTACAAGATTACAGTGTGATTAATCTAGATAAAAAAAAATTAATCTATGCCACCACTAGTTTTTACATTAGCTAGCTACCAATTTCATTCTGTGGTTATGGGTAAATGTAAATTTAATGAAGCGTGGCTGGATAAAAACTCTTTTCGTCATTGGTTGAAACCAGTGCACAACAACGTTTTTGAGGCTTTTTGCACCATATGCAGAGGAGAGGCCATAAAGGGAAGTTGACGGAACTGGCTGTCCTTGATAAAGAGATTGCTGCCCTGAGTGAAGAGTTAAGGAGTTGACTGTGTTTCTTAATTTAATTTATTGTTGAGTTCTGATTTTCAGATTTTTTATGTTTATTGTTCAGGGGTCTCTCAGTTCCCCATATTCCCAGCATGGAATAAGTAGCTAGCTAATGTTAAAAAACAACTTGACATTGTTCGGCAAACTTTCTTCTGGCCTACTGAAATGTTTTTATTTTTCACACCTGCTTAGGCTTATCTTTTACCCATTCCACATTTGAAAAATAAATGAACACAAGTTCAAGGATTTTGTTTTTCTTTGCTGGTATAGGGACGTGAAATAGGTATTAATTTTTTATATAAATGGTCTTAAAAAGGTCTTAAAAAGACTTGAATTTAACTTGAAGAAACCTGTAGGAACCCTGAAATGGTTAGTAAACAAACACCATGACCTCAGCTGCATATTTAAAGGGATAGTTCACCCAAAAATGAAATTTCAGTCTTTAATTACTCACCCTCATGTCATTCCACACCCGAAGGACCTTCGTTCATCTTTGGAATACAAATTAGGATATTTTGATGAAATCCAAGAGGGTTTTTTTATCTTCCACTGAAAGCAACGAAATTACCACATTCACTATCCAGAAAAGTATTAAAAACATAGTTAAAATAGTCATTGTGACTAAAGTGGTTCAACCTTAATGTTTTGAAACGACAAGAATACTTTTTGTGCGCCAAAATAAAACAAAAATATTGACTTTATTATCAAAAATTTTGTCTCTCCCCTGCTACGCCCGTTACATTGCAGAGCTTCCGTATTTACATCCAAACGGCGGCTCAGTATTGGCTGGCTCTGGTCACATGAGCAGCAAGACGCATGCGTGTAATGCTCACACAGGAGCCGGACAATACTGAGTCGTTATTTTTGTTTTGTTTTTGTGCAGAAATAGTATTCCCGTCGCTTTATAATATTAAAGGTGCCATTGAACATTTTTTTAAAAGATGTAATATAAGTCTAAGGTGTCCCCTGAATGTGTCTGTGAAGTTGCAGCTCAAAATACCCCGTAGATTTTTTTTTTAATTTATTTTTTTTAACTGCCTATTTTGAGGCATAATTAGAAATGCACCGATTCAGGCTGCGGCCCCTTTAATTGCTCGTGCTCTCCGCCCCCTCCCAAGCTCTCGACTCTATCACTGCATAAACAAAGTTCACACAGCTAATATAACCCTCAAAATGGATCTTTACAAAGTGTTCGTCATGCAGCATGTCTAATAGCATAAGTACAGTGTTTATTTGGATGTTTACATTTGATTCTGAATGAGTTTGAGGCTGTGCTCCGTGGCTAACGGCTAATGCTACACTGTAGGAGAGATTTATAAAGAATGAAGTTGTGTTTATGCATTATACAGACTGCAAGTGTTTAAAAATTAAAATAGCAACGGCTCTTGTCTCCGTGAATACAGTAATAAACGATGGTAACTTTAACCACATTTAACAGTACATTAGCAACGAAACATTTAGAAAGACAATTTACAAATATCACTAAAAATATCATGTTATCATGGATCATGTCAGTTATTATTGCTCCATCTGCCATTTTTCGCTGTTGTTCTTGCTTGCTTACCTAGTCTGATGATTCAGCTGTGCACAGATCCAGACGTTAATAGTGGCTGCCCTTGTCTAATGCCTCGATCATGGGCTGGCATATGCAAATATTGGGGGCGTACACCCCGACTGTTACGTAATGTTGAGATTCGCCTGTTCTTTGGAGGTCTTTTAAACAAATGAGATTTATATAAGAAGGAGGAAACAATGGAGTTTGATACTCACTGTATGTCATTTACATGTACTGAACTCTTGTTATTCAACTATGCTGAGGTAAATTCAATTTTCAATTCGATGGCACCTTTAAGGTTGAACCACTGTAGTCACGTTGACTATTTTAACAATGTTTTTACTACTTTTCTGGACCTTGAATGTGGCAATTTAGTTGCTTTCAATGGAGGGTGAAAAACCTCTCGGATTTCATCAAATTATCTTAATTTGTATTCCAAAGATGAATACCCTTTAATAACACTTTAATTTGAGAGCTGCCATGTAGGTGAATATTATCATTGAATAATCACTTAAATTGTGTCTATTTGTCTCACAACATTATTGTATGGCTGCAGAAGTCTTGGAATATAAAGCATATGGGCTACTTTTGTAGAGCTTTTTTGTAGCTTGACAACCTGTGTTGTATGGAAAAGATCTGTGTGAAAATCCACAGA
Organism: Megalobrama amblycephala; assembly: GCF_018812025.1. Classification (NCBI taxonomy): domain Eukaryota; kingdom Metazoa; phylum Chordata; class Actinopteri; order Cypriniformes; family Xenocyprididae; genus Megalobrama; species Megalobrama amblycephala. Next base: position 29,531,673 of record NC_063056.1, read on the forward strand.
ACAAAATAACCGCAGGTTTGGAACGATATGAGAGAGAGTAAATAATGACAGAATTGTTTATCTGAATCAATTTGTCTGAACTATTTCTTTAAGTGGTGTCCAAATGTTCCACAGGCCTTGAAGGGGTGGTTTTTTGGAGCTGTCTGTGGTGCTGATGTCAGTGGGAACTTTTGATGGTGCTGACTGGACAGCTCTGGAAAGCCAAAATTTGCTACATCCACAAATAAATCTTATAGGGCCAAATATCTTGTTGTTAGCCAAATGACTGAGCTGGATATCTCAGCAAGAATACTGGCCTATAACAAATTCATTATTAAACTGCAGACTTGGGATTACAGGAAACTTATAATGTAGATTAAAATCATGAAGCACATTCATCTTATTGGTACAATCACCAGTGTTAAGAGGACCCGAGAGAACCAACTATCTAATATAAAGCAGTTTGCATCACGTGACACGTGCAGGATGTCTATAATTTGATAATATTGAAGCAGTACCAGCTCAGATAAATCTTTGCAATAATGTCAGACGCAATTGTGAAAACCTTGTTCATCTCTCTTTTACAGGCAGCGTGACAATGGATTTGTGAATTATGTGACCGTGAAAGTGGTGTGAAATCGCTCAAGTGTTCTAATTAATAAAAGCCCTGAAACCTGATAAACTGCAGCTTAATGATTACACGACTAATTATGGAGGCGGATAAAAGACATCACGGTGCTGCACGGACCTGATAACCCTTTAAACAAGCCGTCTTTATCCTCGCCGGCGCGCTCTCTATATTAACCGCGTGAAATATCACATGAAAAGAAAGGAAAGGAGGGGAGTGGTGGAATTAGCTGGGTTGTATAAGCAATTATAGGGGCATGGTATGTAGCTAAGCACACTAATAGGTATGTAGAGGAGGCATTATTCAATTAAAGTGGCGGGATACAGTGCGAAGGAACAGAGATGCGGTGACAGCGCCGGTGTCTTCTCCTTATGAAACAACCTATTTAAGCTAAATCAACTCCCACTTAAGAACAGCTGTAATAAGCACGGAGGAGACGCGCGGTGGCCCGCGGGGCCCCATCCGTCATGCTGTAATACCCAATCAAAATGAGTGATGACACCTTGCGCTGTGCCTGCCGCATCCCCTTCTGTAGCATTACCCTGCTCTTTCTCTGCATCCAGTTCCTGCTTGAACACCATACTTTTTGAACATGTTCTCAGAAGTCAGTGTCGGGTCCCAAGTGCTCACGTGAGTCAGCAAGTCTGCTTTATAAATGCAGCTTAGCGGTAATGCCGAAACCGAAAGTCATCTCTTTTAAGGAATGCTGTGTATCACTGGTTATATAAAGCAGATTTATTTCTCTGACTGTGTTGTGACCCGCTTAAAGTCTAAAGGGAGTATAGATGGCCGTCTGCCAAAAACCTGTGAAACAAAAGCACGTTCTACTGAGCTTTATTTTGATTTTGAGAAAAAAGCTAATGAGTAACTGTTACGTTCTGAATGAATCAGTGTTTTTGAATGAATCGCTTGAATTAATTATTCATTGAATCACTCCTGAAGACAATAGGCATGTTAGACTTGAAACGACGCTTCGTACACCGATCGGTGTATGACATCAAAGTACCACAAGTAAGCAATAAGGTACAAGCGGCTGTGCTGTATCGTGAATAACTCAGGGCTGAAGGGTGTTGTTAGGAACGACTCGAAGCGGAGTGCCTGCAACCCCTTTAGCCGTGACTTATTCACGAAACAGCACTAGCCTCTAGTACCTTATTGCTTTTATAAAACAGTTACCAAACAATACAAATATTAAAGCCAAAAATATGTATCAATGCAACTTTCATGAAGTAAACTTTTACTAAAAGCCTTCCTTCCGCTGGAAAAAATAGTCCCTGACCTTGAACAGCAACTGAAGATACATTATTACGCCATTAGATGGTGGCAAAGTCTGTCTTTATGATTGTGTCAGTCAGTAGCGAAGACTTTTATATTGAAAAGAATGAATTGTTGTGAACACGGAACAAGATGCAACTGACAAATGCTTTGACTAGTGCTGTCAGTCACGGAAAACCCCTTAATTGTTAAAAGGACAAGATAATACATCAGACATTTAACCAGATTTTTTATTATGGACAGGACTGACCTGAAGGAAAATGCTAAATCTGAATGCAGGTAGTACACTCGCTCAATCAATCTCTTTCTCACAAAACTCTTTTACATAATACAGTAAGCTTTAATGAACAATATCAATTGAGAACAAGCAGTTTACGTTGCTAAGAGTGGTTGCCAAGGGTGTTGTGTAGTGATACACAGAACCGTTGGGTGAAGCGGTCATAGCTGTGTTTTATTGTGAATAAAACACAACTATTGACCAATCAGAATCAAGGACATGAACTAACCGTTTAGATGAATGATTAGATGTATGCTTTCGAATCGCTCTTTGATGTCATATACCAATCGGTCTGCGCAGCTCTGCTTCAAGTCGAACACACCTAGTCACTTATTTCATTTCTGAATAAATCAGTGTTTTGAACAAATCATTTTAGTGAATGATTCAATGACTCATTTATAAATTCAGGCTGCATCTGAAAACTGAAAAAAGGAAGGCATCAAGGCACGTCCGAATCCAAAGTTAGCTTCACTTCCTGTCTCAGATGCCTTCATCTGATCGAATTTTGAAGGCAGCATAGTATCCTTCACTGCCTTTGATATCCCACAATCCTGTGTTTTCCTTTCTGTGACAGTTTAGTTAAAAAATAAAGATGCAGCTGGTGGTCAGTTTGTATGTAAATGTACGTTTTTGACCATTGTTTTCCACTTAGTAGTAATTAAATATTCACTTAGTTATTACCAAAGATCACACTATTTTGCTCTAGATCATTAAACCACTGCCTTAGAAGTCTGTCTGAAATCAGTTTCGTGAGGTGCCTTCGTGCGCAAACACTTCCTGCAAAGTTACTGCCTGATAGAGCAGCGAGGCAACAAGTCAGTTTTCAGATTCGTTTTAATGAATGATTCAATGACTTATTTATAAAATAAGTCACCTGTTTCCTTTCTGAATGAATCAGTATTTTTGAACATATTGCTTCAATGAATGATTCAGTGAATCTTGTTTAGCTTCTGAACAAATCATGTTTCGGAACTAATCACTTGAGTGAATAATTCAATGGCTCGCTCATAAAGACTTGTTCAATTCTTGAATTAATAAATGTTTTAAACGAATCATTTGAATGAATGATTTAATGACTCACTCATACAGACAGTCAGTAGTCACCATTACTTGTGTAACAATGTAACCTGTAGAAAGAGTCACTGAAAAATCCTCACCACTAATACACAAACCAATAGCCTGTTTGGAACATTCAAAAACTTTTGTATAAATTAACTTAATTTTAATAATGAAAAAACACAACCAACACATAACCAAAACAAAACATTTCTGATTAACTCAGACATAGCAAAGCAGCAGATATGAAATGAAGCTCATCTGGGGTGTTTGAAGAAAATTCAAGAACTGTTTTACTTCTCTCATTTTCTTGTTTGTTTTTGCCTTTCCCCCCACCCCCCTGCCTCCCACTCTCTCTTTCTCCCTCTTTCTTTCTTTCTTTCTCCTCATCAGTGCGTTGTGCTCAGTAATGACTCCCACTGTGGCAGCGGTGCCCCTTTAAGGCTGGGCCCCCCTCCCCATGCATTATTCATCAAAATCAAATGAGGGAACAACAGGAGCAAGAGACATGGTGCATGCCACTTCCTCCTCAACTCCCCAAGGTGCCCCCAGCCTGCTGGCCCATCTCTCCCCCTCTCTCCACCCTGGCCTAGGGGTTTTGGGGACCAACTTGGCACCCCTTTCATGGTTAATTCTACGGACAAGACTTCTCTCTACCTCCCCTGCCCTCTTCCTCTTCTCCTTCTCATCTGTTGTACACCTCAAAGGTGCACTTTTCCTCATTAAAAAAGTTTTACAGATGAGAAATGAATAGTACTTTTTTAAAAAGCTGTTTAAAATCATGTCCACATGAGCTGAAGACCCCAGTCAGATCAGTAAGCTGTTTTATTTTACATGGAGCGCTTCAAGGGGGTGGCCATATTTAATCACATGACTAGTTGAACACTACTTGATTTATCTCAATATAACTCCCCTGTTATTTGACACTTTTGCTTGCGGAATAAATAAGTTATGGCTGACTGCTGTATCGGTTAACACTGAGCTTACACTTTTGCCTTTAACCTTCTTCCCTGTGTTTATAGATATGCCTACCTGACGCTTTACATATTATGTCCTTTGGGTTTAAACCATACGGCAGCTACGTTCTTAAGGTCCATATGTGGTATTGGACATTTGAGATTTGGGGGTAAGCCATGTCTTCTTCTTTTTATTTATTTATTTATTTTTTTCAATGTTTGGCCTCAAGTATAGGGGCGACTCGATAAAGTGAGTACATATTTACATCTTTATCTATGCCAGCTCATGCTTTTGCCTCAAGGATTACATTGAAAGTGTGTTGAAAATGTTGTTAGTGACGTCACACAGCTTTCACACACAAAACAGTTTGTAGAACTTAGAAGATCCGCTCTAATATTTGCATGAACACGGGAGGGGGTTGATAGACTATCCTTGTGCTGTTGCACAATGCCGGTACATTGATTACTTCAGAGAGAGAGAGAAAGAGGGAGGGAGGGATGATTTGATGAGTGTAGTTCTTGTATCCCCTGCTGTTAAAGGCTGGTATGAGAGCCGAACATTACCACCTGGGGCAACCTGAGTTCTCCTCCTAATACAATCAATTCAATCTGCCGCTTTAATCTAAACTCACCTACACCTTTAACAACTTTAGCTGTGTTCAGACTCTTTTCAAGGCTATGCTCTTTACACTTAGCTATCTAACATCTTGTGTGTACTGACATCTTTTATATGGATAATACAGCCTTCGTTTCTTACTTTTCTGAAGAAATGGCGAGCGCTGCTTACCTGTGAAAGTCGGCACCACAATTCCAGCATGATTGTTCTGAATGTTGTTAGGCTGTAGCTAGTTGGTTGCTTGGGCATTCTCAGTGATTGTTAGGACATTGCTAGGGTGTTGCGTGGTTTTTATTTTTTAATATAGTTTTTATTTTATTTTCAACTCATATTTTAAATTATATTTAGTTTTCACTCTATACTTGTTTTTTTTTTTTTTTCATATTTCCAGAGTTTCTTAGTTTTTATTTTATTGCCAATGTTAATGTGTTAACTGGTATCATATACATTTTAAATGTTTAAAAGCATTACATTTCTCAATAGAATCTTAGTGTTATTGCTATTCAGTATAGTGGCATTTTCATGTTTTCATGTTTGTTTGTTTTTTCCATGTTTTATGATATACAGTATCTGTCAAAAGTTTGGAAACATTACAATTTTTTTAATGTTTTCGGAAAAAGTCTCACCAAGGCTGCATTTATTTAATAAAAAAAATGCAGTAAAACGTTAATTTTCTATTTTTATAAATTTAGAATTGTATTTTATTCATTTGATGGCAAAGCTGAATTTTCAACATCATTAGTCCAATCTTCAGTGTCACATGATGCTTCAGATATCATTTTAATACGCTGATTTGGTGCTCAGGAAACATTTCTTATTATTATTATCAATGTGGAAAACAGTTGTGCTGCTTTATATTTTTGTGGAAATGGTGATAATTTTTTCAGGATTCTTTGATGAATAGAAAGTTCAATGAACAGCATTTAGGCCTATTTGCATTTATTTATTAAATTTATTAAAGCATTATTAAATAGAATTTTTTTGTTACATTATAAATGATTCATTTTATGCATCTTTGGTGAATAAAAGTATTAATATCTCTCTTTTTTAATCTTTCCACAAATGTTTTGAATGGTATCATTTTCCAAAAAACTTTTAAGCAGCCAAAACTGTTTTCAACGTTGATAATAAATGTTTCTTGAGCAGCAAATCAGCATATTAGAACGATTTCTGAAGGATCATGTGACACTGAAGACTGGAGTAATGATGCTGAAAATTCAGCTTTGTCATCCCAGGAATAAATTACATTTCTAAATTTATTAAAAATAGAAAACAATTATTTTAAATTGAAATAATTCACAATATTACTGTTTTACAGTATTTTTGATGAAATAAATACAGCTTTGATATGAGACATTTTTCAAAAACATTAAAAAATTGTACTGTTTCCAAACTTTTGGACAAGGTGTTGATAGGTTGCTCTGTCTCTACGAGACACATGAGTTGAAGTATCATATGGTAGAGGATGAGTTATGTGCTAAATTTGAATACTTAAAATAAGTGATTTGTTCAGAATTCTAATCCTGAGTATGAGCAGTAGTAAGGATGCTTGTCCGTTCATTTTTTTCCAACTATTTTCCAGGTATTAAATTCAAGACAAGCCAAACTAGAACTGTCACAGGTTCTCAAGGCTCCTCACCTGAGCTGGATGATCTGGGTCACGCACTGAGTTAAGCATCCTCGCAGATACAGCGCTGTATATGCAGCTCCATTGGCAGGGTGTGGGCTATAAGTGGAGCAGAATTGGGTTAAGATGATGACAGTGGCTTAGACTGAGTGATGTGATGGGTCTGTCAGCAGGCTAATCTGACTCTAATGGGTCTGACCTGTACAGGACCCATCTGGCCCCCAGGACCCCTCTGATTGGCTCTATTTATTATGGGCTAGAGGGCCGGGGACGGTTTGCATAGTCATTCCACTTTCAGGACCAATTCCTGGAGTCCTGATGAGCTCCCCCCCCCCCCTCCGCCTCCTTGTGTCTCCTTCGCTCTTCTCTCCTCCACACCTTTCTCATCATCTTTTGTTTCTTCCTAATGGTTCAATTAAAGAGGTTAATTCCGAGACGGCCCTCCTCAAATCAGCTCTCATCACCTTCCCCTCTTCAGCCTCCTGACCGCCGCACCCAGTCTGCATTTATTATTCATCCCAATCAAATAAGAGCAAAGGCGGGCTGGAGCAAGCTGCTTTTCTCCCCGCACCCCCTTCATCCCGCCATCTCTCCTCTCCGCTCTTTCCTTTCCTCTTTGGAAGAATTGCCTTTTATTGAGTGAGTCGGCACGCACTCTCGCTCTCGCACGCACACACACACACACACATACACGCACACTCCCGGACCCCCCAGCTTCCCACAGCCCGTCCCTTTCCTGGAAAATGAGCAATTCTCTCATTGTAATAACGCGCCTCTGTCATCGGCCCATTATCGGCATGATAAAAGATGAAATATTCGCGGCGGCTGGCCTCCTAACCTGATCTGGGCGCGATATTGGAGCTTTGGAAAATGAGTTTTATCTGCTTTAATATACTCCTTGGCAGACTGACCCTTGAAATTAAACATTATTACAGAGCGGATATTTAAAAAACCGGGGCCACAAATTACATCAAAATGAAAATATTAAGGAACATTAGGAATATATCAAGTGGCGCCGAGCTGGATGTGGGGAGAGGTGGCTGGGGCGCAGAAGCGTCGCCGGTGTCACGGCAACGGGAGAGGGGAAATAATAACAATTCAGCCAGTGCCGCTGTCATGTGTCGGGATAAACTAATTATCCTCTCCGACACTCTCATCGCCAGGCTTTATTAGGAGACGAGGATCTTGTAGAAGTGTGTGTGTGTGAGTGCTTTTGTGGAACTCCGTCAGGTGTGGAGTTGTTGACACCCTTTCTTATCTCTTCACTTCTTAAAAACTTTCAGACAGACACAAGGTCCTTGCGGTGAGGGTCTGTTCCCGAGTTTTATCTGTTTAGGTGCTGAAGGACGTAAACAAAGTACATGCCGGTTGGATCCGGAACTCGAGACCGAGTTTTTCTCCAGCCTTACAGGTGATTTGTCATGTGGTGATGGGATGATGTGCAATGCAATAAAATCCCAGAGAAAATGTGATTTGAATAGATTTCCGACAGAGAGCCTCCTCGGGATGTAAGGATAGAGGGATGAGCGAGCGTTCACCCTGGAGGACAGAATTAGAAACTTTTACTTTTGGCCAGGCCTGTTTTTTTCTCTTATCTTTTGCGGTTGGATCCCCTCATGTAGCACGTGCCTTTTGGCATCGCTCGGTGATAGAAAAACGTTGCGCCAACGTTGAATGAGTATTCTGAACAGGGCTGCCGTCTTGGGATGCTTTGCATAATGACAAGTGAACGCACATGCATGTTCCTAGTCCAAAAATGGGGGGGGAAAGACGTGGATTTTGGCTGTTATCATCACCAAAACGTCAAGTAAACATTGCAGAGATGTTTCACAAGAGTTTGGAGAGCAAAGTGATATCAGGCCAAGGGAACCGTCAAGTGAGTGATACGTGGAAGATCTTCCCCATGTGAGTGATCGCAGAACGCATGGTAGAGCCTGTGATAAGGAGAGGGACGAAATTAGCATTCGTTCCAACCAAGGAGAGAAAAATAAAACAGAGAGACCAAATGACTAACTGAAAGAAGACTAACCGCAGGGGTTTGCGACTGGAAGGGGGGAAAAAACAGTGGAGAAAAATGGATCTCCTTTCCTCCCACTCTTTTTCTTTTTTCTCTTTCTTTCTCTTCCCCGCTCAGGCACTTGATTCATTATGCTGATATACACAGTATTTGCTTCCTGAACGGAGCTCCTTCTTTCCCTCCCCACTCTTATAAAGACACACACACACACACACACACACACAAAATAGGTGCCGGTGCCATAAATATAGCAAATGACAGAGCCTAGCAGCAGAGCAAGGTCAGCCACAGCCCCTGATGACAGTGCTGTGAGCACCGCAGTGCGTTCTTGTTAGAAATACACACAGATAGCTCATTAGCAAGGGCCCCTGAGGCCCCCAACCTCTTGTACTTGCGCACACACACACATAAACGTAATATATACTTCACTACTGTAAATAAACATACTTACCCATACGCATACAGCAACATAACCACACAACACAGCGATATGCATACGAAAATACAGCCACAACTCACATTAATGACTTAATGGCTCGCGCAGACTGACTGACTGACTGTGAGTGAGACGAGCGAGAGAGAGTCAGTGAGTTTTGACTCGACATGGCCACCGCTGTCACTAGATAAGCGTTTCTCTGAGGGTGTCATGTTTACATTGGCACCCAAATACCCTGAAAGGCATTATGTCAGCACACTAATACACACATGCAAACACATTTCTCACTGTCACGGATATACCCCCCGGCTGGCAGCCTTTTATTTACCTTTTCCTCAAAGACACACACACACAGAAAGGTGTGCATGCACACATCATTTACAACTTTTTCTCTTGAACTTTGTAAATCAGAGCTTTCACATTAAACTGCAGTTCACATAGGAAAAAAGTGTTTTTGAAATGATTTTGAGCATGTTGTTTGCCGATCAAAGTAGGTATCTTGTTTTAGCACACTGAGAAATGTGCAATTAAATTTGAGTCTTTTAAAATTCACTCTCATTTTTTTTTTTTCCACGAACACCTGTTCATCTGTTAATTTCCATACAATGAACTTGAATGGTGACCAGGGCTGTCAAACTCCAAAAATAAAAATGAAAATGAAAAAAGTGATAAAAATGGCTCATAAGGCTCAAGCGCTATATTCTATAGTCTTCTGAAGTCATATGATAAGCATATGCAAACCTGAATAAGATTTGTGACTTAAGTTTAATGACTTAAATTTGAGGTCTTTTTCTCACATAAAGCAATTACATGGCCTCAAAAGTCATTTTTTTTTTTGGTCATTTTTGGAACTTTCTGCTCCAAACATCCTGCTAAATGTTACTCTTTGTGTTCCACAGATCAAAGAAAATCATACAGGTTTGGAGCAACAGGAGGGTGAGTAAATTATGAATTAAATCATTAATTAAAATATTTCTGTGAACTATTTCTTTATTTATTAAAACTTAGGTGCTGCTACTTGTAACGTCATGTATTGGAATCACATTAAGGGTTATTATAGCTTACATTTTTGGCATATCAAACCTGTTATTTTGGTTATTTTCATTTCTTCATCTGATTGCATCGCACAAGGGCTGCTGTACCGCTAACACACCCACTGAGCAGCTGCCCTCGGGCCACTTTGGCATTGTGTACAATGTTGGGCACTGAGACTTTTACTCTCTCTCTCACTTTCTCTCTCCCCCTCCCTCTCTCTATGGGTGTCAGTCTGGCCCCTGGCCCGTCAGACAGGCAGTGGGGTGTGACGGGCGGCCCAGGCTCCTTCCTCAACCCCCTCCTCTTCTTTATCCTCCTCACCCCACGTGGCCTGGCACCCACCACTGACCATCCGGCGACTCCTGCCAAAGGCTACCTTCCACAAACCCCCTCCTAAAATGTCCTGAATGACTGCCTCCTGTTCTTTATCACTGAACAATTAAGATCATGTGGGTAATTTACCTATTATTTACCTGGGAGTTGGTTCGTTTTAGTTTGTGCAGAGATTCAGAACAAATAAAATATATTTACTCATGGTTTATAAAACACCTTTTAATTTTGACCTCGTATTATGTCAAAAAAAGGAAAAGACAATATCCTTGATTCTTTAGATTTTATCCAAATGCTGAATTTAGCTATATGAGTGACCAGAAACTGATTATTAGATAATAGATAGAAGAGAATGAGGATGGTTGTAACACTTTTTATCTATGGAAGTTCAAAGTAGATACATTTGTCTATTACAAATATCAGTAACTTTATGATCTGTGATTTAAATATTGATGTTGAATATAAGGAGTTCCTTTGCAAATGCAGCAGGCCTTTTGTCTGCTAAAGCAACCCTGTCTGTCTTTCATCTGTAATGTCAAAATCAAGAATATACCTTAAATACTCTACAATAAGTTATTTAAATGAGTATTTCAACTTTCCCTTTTCACTCCTCACTGACTGTGATAGAATAGTGGTATAACATTTAAACAAATAAAGCATTAAAATGTATTCGAGAGGCTACGCTTTTATCATAAATAAGTTAAAATACTAATATAAATGATACAGTTACCATTCAAAAGTTTGGGGTCTGTATTTTTTTTTTTTTTCTTTTTAAGAATTTAATACTGTTATTTAGCAAGGATGCATAAAATTGATCATAAAAACAGTAAAGACATTTAAAATGTTACAAATGATTTCTTTTTTCAAATAAACACTGTTCTTTTGTACTTTGTTCATCCAAAAATCCTGAAAAAATATATCATGGTTTCCAATATTGATAATAATAACAATATAGTTAAGCAGTATGACTGTTTTGAACATTGATGATAATAAAAAATGTTTCTTGAGCACGAATAGCTGCTAGAAAATTCAGTGTTGCCATCACAGGAATAAATTAAATTTAAAATATATTAAAATAGTTATTTTAAATTGTGTTTTTTGCTCTATTTTTTGAGCAAATAAATATAGCCATGGTGAGCAAGAGACTTCTTTCAAAAACATGAAAAAAATAATACCAACCCCAAACTTTTGAACAATAGTGTATGTACACTCTAAAAAAATGCTGGGTTAAAAACAAGCGATTGGGTCGATTTGGGTTAAATGTTTGACCAACCAGTTGGGCAGTTTTATTTAACTCAACTATTGTTTAAAAATTATGGGTGGCTTAAAATGAACCCGAAATTAAAAATCAGACACATAATTACTAGAGGCAACAGTAAAAATCAAAAGGTGAACATTTATTAATAAGCAAATTAATAAATCTTTATTATTTAATTACTATTTATTAATACATGTTTATTTATTAAACATATTAATAACTGTTTATTTACAACCTATTTAGGGTTCAAATATAGTACTTTTTAAACAATAGTTGAGTTAAATAAAACTACCCAGCAGGTTGGGTCAAACATTTAACCCCACCGCTGGATCAAAACAACCCAATCGCTGGTTTTGTCCATTTTTAACCCAGCATTTTTTAGAGAGTAGTGGCTCTAACAAATGTGCCTTTTTACAATTTTACTTCAGACGGTCTCCAAATAATTGTGGCTGTTAAGATTGTTCTTTCCATTCTCTTTTTTATTGTATTGCAAAGTAGGCTACCACAGTACCTGTGTACATTTCTTCTTCTGCCAGTTTCTCTTCACAATCCCACATTCCCCAGACTATGAGTGAAGGTGGAACTCTCTGTCGTTCCCTAGGAGGGTGACGCGATGGGGTGACAGTGTTTAGAAGGAGGAGAATGTTACTGTGTGTGTGTGTGCGTGTGCGCGCATGCCCCGCCCTTTCTTTAGCCCCATGGAGATGCATCGTCAGGGTCAGGGGATATAGAGAGATGAACACAGGGAGGCCGCACTCCACAACTTGAAAGGAATTCTAATGAAGCCAGGCAGTCGTGTAGCCTATTCCCCCGACAACAGGCCTCAAACAAATAGCTGCATTTGATGTCCCTCGTTTTATAGTTTGGAAAATTGCATGTTTGTTTGTGCGTGTGTGTGTTTATTTAGTGTTTCGTTGTTTGTGTGTTTCATTTGGAGTTTCTATGAAACTGGAGCAACACACATGATGATAATGAGCATTTAAAGCATACATTGAGATAATTTTTTATATATTCAGCTCCAATTCATCTATAGAACAAATTCTTTTTAATCACATTTGTAGAAACATTATAGGTAACAAAAGAGAATGGCATGTAATTATTAAGTATGCTTTGTCTTTGATATGCGAAGGACCACATTTTTTTTTCAATCATTATTAGCACAAGTTGTGCAGTCTCAGTTTTGTCTCCAAATTATGTGTAAAGACTTGTCTCAGTCCTTAGTATCAAAGACGGCTCTGATGCACATTTTGCTGTTGTGTAAATACATTAATTTTGCAACTTATTGTTTATATTTTACATATTTTTATATTTGTATTGACACATGTAAAATTTCATATTTTCATGTTTTTATTGATCATTTCATATTTAGAGCATTACTTTTATGAATGCATTTTAACAGCATTAAACTTTTTGTTAATGCAATACAGGCCATTTTAGCTGCAGATTGATATACCTACAATGTCATCCTGTAGAAACAGAAGTGGTTTGCTTCAAAATTCACAGTGTTGCTCTTGTGAAGACTGTTAAGGGAGTCTTGATGTAGTGCATCTAGGAAACTTTCTTCTCTCACATTTGTGATACATTATAACTTAAGGCATAAAAAGAATAATAAAAAGACTCACTGGTCACTTTTTACCCTATTCCATTAATATTAATATCAATACTCAACATCCCCATGTTTAGCCCCATTTTTTTTTTCTTTGACAACCTAGGGGTGCGTGTAGAACAGCTCGTATGAAGCGAGATGTCTTTCATGTTGCAGTCCAGCAGCTTTGGCTTCGCTGGAGCGTGTAGCGCGTCTCCGCGAGCCTCACTGCGCTCATACAGACTGAGCTTGTCACTCCACCACAGCTTGTGTAAACAGTAAATAATAAACAAGCAGTTTAATACATTATTGAGAAAATCACTTTAGGCAAGCGAGACGGTAGGAGAGCTGATCTGGAGCAGAAGGAGGCAGAATATGACACTGCTGCTTAATTCGCAGTCTGTAATCAGTAATAAAAAGAGTGCAATAGACTCTAGCAAATGCACTAACACAGAAATTTGTAATTGTAAAACAACATGCATGTGTATATAGTGGGAAACAGAAATTATCAATAATTATCAATGATTATGCTGTAGCTATCAGTAAATGAGTAAAGCTTTTTTATTTACAAATAGGCCTATGTCATTTGCAAAACCCAACAACAGACAAACTAGCTTTATAATTCAATAGAATTTTGTTCTCAATTGATTCTGGGGAACAACATTGTGTGGAAAATCTGGATCTGAATTATAAGGAATTTGGAAGACGTTCAATCCCTTAATTAAAAGTAGGGTAGGCAGTGTTTTTTAGTTGAAATTCTTTTCACATCCTAATAGCAACAATAATAGAAGTGGTCTAAATATTTTTTTAAAAAGTACATATATCTTCTGTGTTCTCATTTTCGACAGTTGTTCAGTCCGAATGCAATGGGATGTCTGACCTGCCTGTCAACCTATGTTTTTCCATACCTCCGCACACACTGCTTGCTCAGATATCACAAGTCATCCTACATGTTCATAACGCACGTTGTTGTAGACAGACAGTCGCAGAGCATCACAAACAAACAGCAGCTACCTTTAACAGTTCCTTCTGAACCAAAACAACAAGCTTAAACTGCGTTCACGCCATTTGATGGGTGAAAGGGTTAGTTCACCTAAAAATGAAATTTCTGCCATTATTTGGCTACACACCCTCATGTCGTTCCAAACCTGTAAGACTTTCAAATGAAGACAAATGAAGACATTTTAATGAAATCTGAGAGATATCTGTCCTTCCACTGACAGTCCACGCAACTACCACTTGTTTGTTTCACATAAACATTCATCAATGCACACATCAGTTGTGGTAAACAGAAGCTCAAGCATGTTTGCTTTACGTGCGAGAACCAATGAAGTTCATTCTCATGTTACACAGAACCAATGAGGTTTGTTCTCATGTGTCGAGCAGTTACTGTTGAGCTTCCATTTATGTTCACTGATTAGTATTTGTATGTGAATAAAAGCCTAAATTCAATCATATAAAGTGGTAAAATCTCTTAAGAAAATTTGGATTAAACCACTTAAATCATATTAGTTTTACGATCTCTTTATGGACTTTTTGAAGTGACAAAGTATTGCATGGACTGTCAATGGAGGGCAAGAAATCTCTCAGATTTCATTTAAAATATCTTTGTTTTTCCAAGATAAAATTTTCCAATAAAATGTCTTACGGTTTGGAACGACATGAGGGTGAGTAGAGCTAATTATTGACTTGAATTAATTTGCATTTTTGTGTGAACTAACATTTAATTCCTTAAAGGAAGTCAAAACAAAAGGTTAAGGTGTCATTTGCTATATTCATTTTACATACAAGTACAACAGTGAAAAAAGTACAACAGCGTTTTCAACAAATTCGCAAAATGTCTAAACTAGCAAAACCTGCTTTGCGCGATGTTACCATAGCAACAACAACCACATCGCTGTATGTCATTGTTTATCACTTACATTTTACACATCATAAACACATTTTACACATCTAAAATATCTTTAAGATTGTTAACGATTCTCTAAAAGACAATATATGTTCCGCAAGACAACTCTTAGCGTAGCTAAGAGCAGAAAATGACAGAAATTCTTGTAAAAAGTTGATCTTCCCCTAACACTGCAGGAAACACCTACATTTACTTTTTAAAGTATAGTACTTGGACTTGTGCGCGCAGACTACATCATGTAGCCTAGTTATTGAGAGAAATAATTGTATTGTTTTCATATTCTCTTCTCTCCCAGTTGTTAAGTAGCCACTGCTTCATCCTAGCAAACCCTCAGGGCTCCAGTATAACTCAATTCACCCCGGCTTATTATATTTATAACTAGTATAATATCAGGGACACTCTTTGAGCTTCCCTCGTTCTCCTGAGCTCATTCTTTGCCACTTTTTTTGTCGCCGCCTATATATTTAAAGATCCATGATGGAACAAGGAATTTAGCCTATCTAAAACAAAAATTATATAGGCTAAAACTTCTCTTATAAAAGTAAAATCTTGTTGTGCACGTCAAGTCATGCGCTGTCATATTGTTAATGTTGACTTTGCAAATGCATTATTATGCGAGATCAAACAATATCGTAATGCATCTCAAAAGACCTCTTTTTAATTTTCATTCCAAAAAGAAGAGCGCCTTTGACGTAGTGCTGCTTTTTCTAAAAAAAATAAAAAAAGAAGAAGAAGAAGAAGAAGAAGAAGAAAAAGATGGCTGCAATCATAAAAACAGCCTGTAGATGGCAGTCAGAACCTTGGCAAGTAGCACAGCTGAAATCCCATTGACTGTCTAGTCAGTATGAGAAGAACGTTTATGCGTTCAATTTACATGCACTCCATTCAGAGACAGCCCTAAAATATTCAGATTTGTATCTCTTGGTGTGGAGTACTTTTAAAAAGACATAATTCAAGATTCATTCACACGCTACAGGTATGTACAACAAGTTAGAAGTCACGTAAAAGTGACGAGGATAATGGTGATTATATTATATTACATTTTGTTCTTTTAGATATAGAGTTTCTGAATAATTTGAATTATGCTGTGCAGTTTTATACTTAACAATTAAAAGCAATTTAGGTTTTTTGATAAACTTACCTGCAAATTGCTATTCTATAAAAATGTTTTGTCACATAACCTAAAAATAGTGCAGCCAAGTGAGTGTTGTAGCACATTTTGTTTCAACTTTAGTAGCTCTGTTTTTTTGTGTGTCATGTGTCTCAAACTTTGATATAATCTGCCATTATTTGACTGCTAGACATTTAAAGTAGTTTAGAAATTCAACTTATTTTTTAACCAGTATAAATTATTGTTGAGTACAAAGAGTGCTGATGTTACAACCAACATGCACCTCACTACAATGCTAGGTTGGAACACTAATTAAAAACATTGGCATTTTAAAATGTGTACATTAATTTATTGTGGTAATACTTGTTTAAAATGCTTATTTCCAATTTATTTTAGTTAAAAAAAAGGTAAACATAGGAAGCATTTTCATTTTTTTTTTCCTTTGAAATCCTTATGGGTCCAATAGAAGTACATAGGAAAGTGTTACGAACATCCCAGTCTACTCATTTGTGATATTTCTAGTTTATTTTATACATGTAAATGAAAAGCTTGTTTGGATGTTATAAATCAGATTAAACAAGAGAACCTGCTGATGCCGATGATACAAGGTCTGTCATCCATTAACATGATTACAAATTTAATTTACAAGTTAGATGTTGACATTTTATCTTCTTTTTACCTTGTTTTTGTCCTTTAAATCCATATATATATATATATATATATATATATATATATATATATATATATATATATAGACTTACAACTTCAGCTGTCTCCTCAGGACATTGGCTCATGTATGATAGTGACTGCATTTCTAATTGGTTTAACTGATGGTGTTACAACACCTTCTACTTTATTTGGTAAATAATGTCTGTTATCTAACCCCCCCCCAAGCCTGTCTATATGGGATTACACTAATGAAAGTAATTTTTAAAGGTCAGGTAAAATAGAAGCTCTTTATGGTTAAAATTTTTTACATTATACATAGTTCCGGTTAAACAATCATGTTTCAGAACTCAAGTGATTCAGTTCAAGGTGAGTTTAGTGCTGATCACAGAACAGGGCCTTCGTCTGCAGCACACGCGAGGGTCGAGTCGTCCTGTTTATCCCCAACTGAGACAATAGAGGGACGGAAGGGGGCAATGAGGGAGAGCCGCTGAAAAGGGAACGGCTGGGCTGCAGGGGCACAGACGGCAGGAGAGAGAGAAAGCGGGGAGGGGGTTGACAGAGGGGTCAGTGATCGGGGTTAGTATGTGTGTTTATGCGTGTGTGTGTGTCTGCGTGTGTGTGTATATGCGAGGGGACTCGGTCACGCCCTTCTCTTCACACTCTACTGCCTCATTATTGACGGGCTGAACTGATACCCCAACAATGAGCCCCGGCTCCCACAGATGTCACGGAGACCAAGCGACCCCCTGACATATTTACCCACGCACCCTAACACTGGCTTTCTCTCTCTTTCCCTCTCTCTCCCACTCACACACATCCATACGTACTGTGTGGATACCAACTGCTGGTATTTTGCACATATGTGCACCCACACAGGATAGAGCAGGGCGCTGGGAGACAAGGATCCCAGTGCAGGGGGTGATATCATGACTGAAATCAATAAAAGAGAAGTCATGCAAGTATAACAAAATCATTACTCTTTGGGAGCCTATGTGTGTGCGCGCATGCTTGAACGACAGCTGTTATCTTTAAATTTATCTGCTCTTCCTTCCCTAATGAAGCCCCTGACATCAGAAGCCTCTCGTTTCAGGCTTGAAAGATAAATTGACAGAGGTGTTGTTTTGACTGACTTATAAATGAGATAAATGTGTAGTCTATATTTCAATATCCGAGAGTGCTGCAGTCATGTTGGATAGAAACTGATGATGTCCTCCGTTAAGAAAAATGTTCCTGAAAGGATACTTGATTTTAAATGACATGTTCTTTGTGTGTAATAGAATTATATATGTTTAATATTAATATATAAGTATATATGCACTTCAAAGTTTGGAGTCCGGAAGAGTTTTTTCTCTTATGCTCACTAAGGCTGCATTTATTTGATTTTATCAAAAATACAGTAAAAACAGTAATATTGTGAAATATTATTACAATTTAAAATAACTGTTTTCTATTTTAATATATTTTAGAATGTAATTTATTCCTGTGATGGCAACGCTGAATTTTCTGCATCATTACTCCAGTCTTCAGTGTCACACGATCCTTCAGAAATCATTCTAATATGCTGATTTGATGCTCAAGAAGCATTTCATATTATTAATGTTGAAAACGGTTGTGCTGCTTAATATTTTTTTTTTTGTGGAAACCGTGAAACAAACAAACAGCATTCATTTGAAATAGAAATTTTGTAAAATGTAAAATTATAAATGTCTTTACTGTCACTGACACTTTCATTTTCTGAACGAAACTTTAAAAACAACTTACTGACCCCAAACTTTTGATTACTGACACACACACACACACATATACACACACAGACATACATACATATAATACTTTTTTGAAGTATTATTACAATTGACAATGGCCTGGTTTCACAGACGACGCTTAGATTAAGTCAGGATTAGTTCAGTTACAAACCCGTTTCCAAAAAAGTTGTACAAATTGTGAATAAAAAGGAATGCAATAATTTACAAATCTCATAAATTTATATTTTATTCACAATAGAATATAGATAACATATCAAATGTTGAAAGTGAGACATTTTGAAATGTCATGCCAAATATTGCCTCATTTTGGATTTCATGAGAGCTACACATTCCAAAAAAGTTGGGACAGGTAGCAATAAGAGGCCAGAAAAGTTAAATGTACATATAAGCAACAGCTGGAGGACCAATTTGCAACTTATTAGGTCAGTTGGCAACATGATTGGGTATAAAAAGAGGCTCTCAGAGTGGCAGTGTCTCTCAGAAGTCAAGATGGGCAGAGGATCACCAATTCCTCCAATGCTGCGGCAAAAAATAGTGGAGCAATATCAGAAAGGAGTTTCTCAGAGAAAAATTGCAAAGAGTTTGAAGTTATCATCATCTGCAGTGCATAATATCATCCAAAGATTTAGAGAATCTGGAACAATCTCTGTGCGTAAGGGTCAAGGCCGGAAAACCATACTGGATGCCTGTGATCTTCGGGCCCTTAGACGGCACTGCATCACATACAGGAATGCTACTGTAATGGAAATCACAACATGGGCTCAGGAATACTTCCAGAAAACATTGTCGGTGAACACAATCCACCGCGCCATTCGCCATTGCCGGCTAAAACTCTATAGGTGAAAAAAGAAGCCATATCTAAACATGATCCAGAAGCGCAGGCGTTTTCTCTGGGCCAAGGCTCATTTAAAATGGACTGTGGCAAAGTGGAAAACTGTTCTGTGGTCAGACGAATCAAAATTTGAAGTTCTTTTTGGAAAACTGGGACGCCATGTCATCCGGACTAAAGAGGACAAGGACAACCCAAGTTGTTATCAGCCCTCAGTTCAGAAGACTGCATCTCTGATGGTATGGGGTTGCATGAGTGCGTGTGGCATGGGCAGCTTACACATCTGGAAAGGCACCATCAATGCTGAAAGGTATATCCAAATTCTAGAACAACATATGCTCCCATCCAGATGTTTCTCTTTCAGGGAAGACCTTGCATTTTCCAACATGCCAATGCCAGACCACATACTGCATCAATTACAACATCATGGCTGCGTAGAAGAAGGATCCGGGTACTGAAATGGCCAGCCTGCAGTCCAGATCTTTCACCCATAGAAAACATTTGGTGCATCATAAAGAGGAAGATGCGACAAAGAAGACCTAAGACAGTTGAGCAACTAGAAGCCTGTATTAGACAAGAATGGGACAACATTCCTATTCCTAAACTTGAGCAACTTGTCTCCTCAGTCCCCAGACGTTTGCAGACTGTTATAAAAAGAAGAGGGGATGCCACACAGTGGTAAACATGGCCTTGTCCCAACTTTTTTGAGATGTGTTGATGCCATGAAATTTAAAATCAACTTATTTTTCCCTTAAAATGATACATTTTCTCAGTTTAAATGTTTGATATGTCATCTATGTTGTATTCTGAATAAAATATTGAAATTGGAAACTTCCACATCATTGCATTCTGTTTTTATTCACAATTTGTACAGTGTCCCAACTTTTTTGGAATCGGGTTTGTAGTTCAATTAGGACATTTAAGTAGCTTTTTTAAACATGCCTTAGAAAAAGCATTACTTGTTTGCATCTTGAGACAAAACAATGGAACTGACCTATATTAAGATATGTCAGTGCAAGTTAAACCAGCTCAATAATGCATTTTAGTCTGGGACTAGGCTTAAGCCTTGTCTGTGAAACCAGGGGAATATGTCTGAAATGTAAGCAGACATAAAAAAAAAAAAAAAGGTTTAACACAGTCTTAAAAACTTCTTTTTCAGGAGTGTGACCACAAATCTGTCGTACTGCTCTTCAGAGAGCGGATTCTGCATAATGATCCGGTGACATCAGACTTTTCCTGGAGATCAGCAGGTTCAGGAATTGCTCCCTGTCCGCCACAGAGAGTTCTTGTGCACAACAACCCTGATGCTTTTGTAAAAATATTCTTTAAAAGATAGCCCCTTCTGGACTGTGGAAACTGGAGTTGAGGTGGGATTTGGATGTATTCTTTGATGGCGTCTTACAAAAAAGGAAACAAGTCATTGCAAGCTCAGTGAATCTTGAAATAATTCTGCTAGGTGCTTTTTCTAAAAGGCGATGTTATTCCCAGACTGCTCAATAGCTGTGGGCGATAACCTGCATCCACCAGAGACTTTGGCCAACCTCATGCATAGTGTGCATCATTAAATTTAATAGATGAATTACAGTGACTGGTACCATGTGGTTAGTTAATTATTTAATTAATGAAATCTGGTTTCATGTTGCATGTACAAACTACAAAACTCTGATTAAAAAACATTATTTTAATCTTTTCAAAAATATATATAATTGTAGAATGAAAAAAATATCAACAGACAGTCTAATTCTGAGGTAATGATCAAAAGCATGCCTGTTATCGCTCTCCGTTTCCTCAGGCCTATAGTTGCAAGCCTTCCTCTGTTTTTTCATGGTCTGTTTAAAGATTTAGTGAGGCCCGCAAACTACTACCTTTAATGACCAATTAACAGTAGTAAAGCTGTGTGTGCGGCAAGCTACAGATCTTGCAGAGGGTTTGTTTAAGTCAACAACAACGCGGCACTGCTAACGGTGTGGCTGCTGCCTCTCGTTACCGGCGCTTCGCCTTTAAACACCTCTCTCCTGTGCTTATTAAAATCTGTGCAAACACGTGCAACCAGTGCTGAAACAGCCTTGAGAGAGAGAGAGGCGGACTATTTCAAATGTGCAAAGGAAGGAGTGTGTGTGTAAAGTTGGTAAAATTGTGTTAAAGTTGGTTTAAATGAGCAAAGGCGGGTTATTAGCATGGCTCAATAATGTAGCTGCGGGGCAGGACACGGCTTGTCAAGGCCACGGTGTTTCCTGAGCTCCTCATTTAGCTTTAGAGTGAGTTTGTAGGTGCTTCCCAGGTCCCTGAAATGCTCCGGACCCGGTTATCTGTAAACAGCTAATGAGCAGCAACTTATACAGACCTTCAACATACTCACAGAAACAAGTACAGAGCTTAATATCAACCAAGCTTAGTGAATTAAAAAAAAAAAAAAAAAAAACCTTGAACATTTCATTCATTAATACAGTTTATTCAGTATAGTCAAAAAAATGGTAATAAAATGACAAGATCTCATAGTTAAACTGTGTCAGAAAAAAATATCTTAATTATGTTAGATAACACTTAAGCAAAACATGGTCAGGTCAAATTTTTGGTTCCAAATTTTTATCAATTTTACTGGTAGTCCACTGTATTTGTACTTTATTTTGCTATTCTACTATAGTGTCCTGCACCCTCTAGTAAAAATATATAAAAAATATCAAAAATGTCTGAATAATTTTTTGTTATAGAGATGTATATGTATGTATGTATATATGTATGTAACTATGTATGTATGTATGTGTGTACATATATATATATATATATATATATATATATATTAATATATTTCATATATTGGAGATCAGTGTGAATAATGTATGTAATATTATATGTAATATATTAATATGATATATTAGTATATTAAATATTGGTGCCTCCTCAAAAAAAAAAAAAAAAAAAACGAAGGTGAGTGATGCCCCTGCACACACAACGAGAGACCACACACCAAACAGACAAAAATAAAATCCCGCCAGTGTAAAGAACAGCACTCAGATCAAAGAATAGCTAGAGTGTGAACATTGTACTTCCCGTGGCATTCACGCATTATACCATCCACGGGTTTACATGCACTGCTATTATAAGCTCAGTAAACCAAATGCACACTGCTGCTGAGCAAAGCAATGAAAAGTATGTATACTCCACATCTCTACAACGCATTTGAATATAATTAACTACAAAAAGAAGCCTTAGACAACTAACAGGGCAGTTCACAGCACAATTTTGAATGAACAGAGAGACTAAAAAGGGAACGGAAGCCAAGAAAACCCAAAGCACTAATCAGGATTTATCCTTTGTTTTTAGTGCAGCAGAAGAAAGACAAATAAGATGAAGTGTTTTCACTTTTCATCAAATTGTAGCTGGGGTATTTAGCATAATACTGAACCGTTATCACGCAAAAGAGAACGGTATTACGTACAGATTTGTTAGCGCATATTTGATTGTTATTAAACATGTAAGTAAGCATAAGACAGGTTTAGAGCAGACGAGAAAGAATGGGAGGAGGAGAACGACTGAAAAGGAAAGAGACTGGATAGATATTGTTATAATCTAGCAGTGAGGAGGTGTTCACATTGAGCAATTGCTGAACCATTTAATGTGGTTGATTGTGTGCAAAAGGTTTGAAAAAGGTACATTTTCACAATGTACTTGATCTCATATGTGTCTCTCCATCACTGTAAAAAAATGATTCTTAAATCATGTAAATAATGCAGAAAAACAACCAAAGATTTTCTTGCTTATAGTTTATTTACTATTCTGAAGTTGTAACAACTTGCTTTTTTCAGGAACACGAGTAATGCATCTTAATGCAGCTTTTCTGTTACAGTACGCTCAGATTGTTCATGTCGAACCAACAAGCACAAGACGATAATTATTATTTCTATTTGTTGTTGTTTATATGGCCTTCACTGAAATTTCAGCTGTTTTGTGTATTATTATGTGGTTCAGTCCTGTTCACCCACTTCCCAGCATGCTCTAGGTCATGAATTGTTTGATTGTTTAACAGGTTTATAAATATTGTTGCATTTAGTAACCTTTCTTGTGATGTCAGCTTGTTCCTATAGTCTCAACCTCAGACATCATGCCCACAGGCCGTTGGCTGAATGTCTGATGCATATGGCACGCAAAATGGCAAACACTTTGGGAGTTAGGATTTCTGGGAGACGTGCATGTCGCATTAACAGTCCACCTGGAAACAAAGCCGGTGTAATGCCAAACCCCCTTATGGAAGAAGAAAGCCGTCGTGTTTACAACTGTGACAATGAAAGCTTATCATGCTGGATTGTCAAAGGTATGTGAAGTTTGCAGCACCACTGTTGTAGTAAACTTGCACAACCTTCTTGAATTCATAATTTATTAGATGCATGCTGTTATCATAGGCACATTGACTTTACATTTTCAGGTCACTAAACATGAAACAGAACAAAACAAACTGTGACTGTTGCTTTACATCGGTCAGACGTACTCTTGGGCGGTCCTTGGCCAATGAAAAATTCATTCAATCAATCAATCAATCAATCAATCAATCAATCAATCAATCAATCAATCAATCAATCAATCAATCAGTCAATCAATCAATCAATCAATCAATCAATCAGTCAATCAGTCAATCAGTCAATCAGTCTATCTATCTATCTATCTATAGGTTAGCATTTGTAATGCGTTGTGTTATTTCCTTTTCCAATTCAGCAGAGCTCACAAAGGCTACATGTCATATAAGAGTGGTTTTTCTCCACTAATAATGTTCACTGACTTCCAGCCCACAGCAGAACAGATCATACTAGAGGACTATAAGCCGTATACGCCGTTTTCTGTTGTGAATCGTGGATTACAGTTATGTTTCTGTAGGCTTACTCACAGAAGTCCATGTATGCTCATGCTTCACAGCTTAAATCCAGTGTCTGTGTATTAGTTTACATTAGGAAGCAATGTAAGCTTATTTTCTGCTGAAGTGTACATGGATACTCAGGCTGGGGTGGATCTGAATATGTTAGATGAGGATAGATGGACCCAGATTGCAGTTACAGCTTTTAGGACTGGTTTGCAATCCCAAGATGCAATGGAGCCATGCAGGTTCTCATTTAGTTTACACTGAGAATAATCAATCTACATGAATGATTCAATTGGAAATGCTCTGGCTTATTATTTAATTGGTATTTGTTTTTATTTTTTTGTTAACAATTATATTGCATATAGTCATATATCATATCATATTATATTATATAATATATCATATTTTCATCCAGAACTACAAGAAAAACATTAATAATTGTACACTTTTAGAAAAAACATGTTATAGTATAGTATAGATAGTATATGTATTATTTATTTATTTATATAAAATAATATAAAGTATAATAACTTTCTTTTATTTTTTATGTTTATGTTTTATATATAAAATATAAGGTATTTATTTAATTTAATGTATTTTACATTTTTTATCTATTTACTTGTGCAGTATCGTTCAAAAGATGAGGTTATTAAGATTTTTTTTAAAGAAGACAATACTGTTATTCAGCAAGGACACATTAAGTTACTGTATTTAAAAGTGACAGTAAAGGATACAAAAAAATATGACGTAGCGTCGACAGTTCCCATGAAAGGGAACTATATTTCTAATAAATGCTGTTCATTTGAACTTTCTATTCATCAAAAAATCCTAAAAAAAATTTCCACAAAAATATTAAGCAGCTGAACTGTTTTCAACTGTAATATTAATAATAAATGTTCTTGAGTGCCAAATCAGCATATTAGAATGATTTCTGAAGGATCATTTGATTTATTCCATCCCAGGAATAAATTTTATATATATATATATATATATATATATATATATATATATATATATATATATATATGAACAGAAGTTAAAAAAAAAAAAAACAAACAAACAAACAAAAAAATTGTATACACACATACATAAATACACACACACACAACTAGAAAATACATTATTGAAACTTTTTGGCATAAATTTCTTTAAAACTGTTTTGAACCCAACTGAACCTTTTGTCTAAGAGTAGTTTACAGAACGAGTTCATCTCTCTATTAGTCGCTGGAAAGTGTTTGTATGGCACATACTGTGCTGACAATATGTGTTGGACTGTGTTTGTGTGTGGCTGTGCTGTGCAGCTTCAGTATTCAGCTCAGGGTGCATCAGTCATGCTAATTGTTCCCAAGGTCAGAGCCTGAGCTTGGCTTTGCTGAGTGCGTATACCTGTTTGTTTGTGTGTGTGTGTGTGTCTTGGATCTAGCCTGCTTGAATGGCATGTTTTGATCAAGCCTAATTTGATCAGTCGAAAGTGTCGGGTGCGAATAGGGCCTTATTTGGCCTGCTGATTCTGATGTGAACAGTCTCGGTGTGAGTGTGTGTAGATAGGTAAAAAAAATGTAAGTTCTCACTTCAAACGTCTGCCCGCTACTTTCTGCATTTCTCAGGTACATTGTGGATAGTAGCTGTTTTTGTGTGCATATGAGGTGTGAACATACACAAGTTATGTCTCTCTGCATATTTGATTATGGGAGGATGCATTAAAGAACATGCACAACCAGTCAAAAGTTTGGACACACCTCATCCTTTTATAATTTTTTCCCCACATTTTAAATTAAGAGTAAAATCAATAAAAGTGTGAAATAACAAAAATAGACTGTAGTGCATAAAAACCATGTTATAGTATAGATTAAGTATTATTTACTAATGTGTTTGTTTGTATGTTTGTTTTTGTGTTTGTTTGTTTCTAAAAAAAAAAAAACTTTCTGTTTATTTTTGTGTTTATTTATATAAAATATAAGATTTTAATTTAATTTATTTAAATGTATTTATTTATTTGTTTACTTAGGGTACATTTACACGACAACGATATGGTTAAAACGGAGACGTTTTTCCTTTGAGTTTTCCGTGTACAGACGACACCATTGTCAAAACGATCCCCATTCATGCGAATCTGTGAAATTGACTAAAAACGCTGTATTCTGCTGGCAGGCGATGAAACACTATAGACTGAACATGTAATGCGCATGTGCATGACGTCATCATTTCCACAGATTCGTGTTTTTTGTTTTTTACACAGAGACTGTTTTGAAAAAACGTGCACTTTGAAAACCGTTTTCAAAAGTTTGCGTTTTCAGGCACCTAAAACGCAGTTGTTGTGTAAATGAACGGCCAAAACGCATAAAAAGTTTTCAGTTTTTAGTTGAAAACGGCGTTGTGTAATCGGCCCCTAACTTATAGAAATGTAGGCCTACACTACCGCTCAAAAGTGTGGGGTCATTAAGAATTTTTTTTTTTTAAAGGTTCAATTCAATTCAATTCGCATTTATTTGTATAGCGCTTTTCATGATACATATCATTTCAAAGCAGCTTTACAGAGACTGCATGTCAACATTACAATTTAAAGAATGCAGTTAGCAAATAATGTAATAATTTAGGCAATAATTTACAATCACTGTTAGCAGTTTAACTGAACGTAGAAACAATGAGTTCCTGAAAAATGAATTACATTAACAATAATTAGGATATAGAAATTGTGTAATGTGCATGTTGATCCAGATGATTGCGTCTTCTTAAGTCCTCACAGGAGTTGGCGCCGTCTCTTCATAGGTGTTGGTCATCTGAGGTCTTCTTAAGAGGCTGGATCCAAACTGAAGCTGAAGTCCTCTCTAGTCACCTCGGGACAGGTGTCCCGAGGCAAAACAGAAAAGCAAATGGAGAATAATTAGCGTAGCTGCTGTTCATAACATTCATAACAAAGGTGCCCTAGATTCAAAATTTGAATTTACCTCGGCATAGTTGAATAACAAGAGTTCAGTACATGGAAAAGACATACATTGAGTTTCAAACTCCATTGCTTTCTCTTTCTTATGTAAATCTCATTTGTTTAAAAGACTTCCGGAAAACACGCGGATCTCAACATAACACCGACTGTTACGTAACAGTCGGGGTGTACGCCACAATATTTGCATATGCCAGCCCATGTTCCCAACATTATGAAAGGCATTAGACAAAGGCGTCTGGATCTGCACAGGTGAATCAACAGACTAGGTAAGCAAGAACAACAGCGAAAATGGCAGATGGAGCAATAATAACTGACATGATCCATGATATTTATAGTGATATTTGTAAATTGTCTTTCTAAATGTTTCGTTAACATGTTGATAATGTACAGTTCTTACTGAAATCACGGAGACAAGAGTCGTCGCTATTTTCATTTTTAAACACTTGCAGTCTGTATAATTCATAAACACAACTTCATTCTTTATAAATCTCTCCAACAGTGTAGCATTAGCCGTTAGTCACGGAGCACAGCCTCAAACTCATTCAGAATCAAATGTAAACATCCAAATAAATACTTTACTCACATAATTCGAAGCATGCATACAGCATGCATGACGAACATCTTGTAAAGATCCATTTGAGGGTTATATTAGCTGTGTGAACTTTGTAAATGTGCTGTAATATAATCGAGAGCTCGTGTGGCAGGGAGCACGCAAATTAAAGGGGCGGCGCGCTGAAAAAATCAGTGCATAATTAATGATGCCCCAAAATAGGCAGTTAAAAAAATTAATTTTAAAAAATCTATCGGGTATTTTGAGCTGAAACTTCACAGACACATTCAGGGGACACCTTAGACTTATATTACATCTTGTGAAAAAGCATTCTTGGGCACCTTTAAAAAAAGATAGAAAATAATACTTTTGTTTAGCAAGGACGCATTGAGTTAATCAAAAGTGACAGTAAAGGCATTGTTAAAAAATAAATAAATGCTGTTCTTTTGAACTTTCTATTCATCAAAGAATCCTAAAAATTATACATCACGGTTTCAACAAAACTATTAAGCAGCAAAAGTGTTTTCAACTGTAATAATAATAATGTTTCTTGAGTGGCAAATCAGCATATTAGAATGATTTCTGAAGGATCACTTGACACTGAATCACAGGATATAATAAATACAGGAATATATTGAAGTAGAAAACAATAGTAACAGTATTTTACAGTATTACTATTTTACTGTATACTGTATTTATTTTGTCAAAGAAATGCAGCCTTGGTGAGCAGAAGAGACTTCTTTCAAAAACATAAAAAAAATCTCACCAATCCCAAACTTTTGAACGATGCATATGCTTGATTTTGTAAAGAAATGGCATACACTGTAAAAAATAAAAAGTTGAGAAAACGTAAAAGTTTAAGGCAACAAACTTCAGCAGATTTTTGAGTTTTCTCAACTTGCTTTTGTAGAAGATTTTTGAGTTTTCTCAACTTTTTGTTGTATAAACTGAATACAACAAATAGAGACTTTTGATTTTTTACAGTGTAGGCACAGTTTATATTTGTTTAAACATATGTAATTTAACTTTGTAGCATTAACCTTTACTTGTACAGTAAAACAGATAATACAGACTCTCTATCAATACCAGGACCGTAGAACTCCCAGCATACATAGCGCAGGTACAGAAGAGCAGTATGGGTATGTGTGGTGATGTCTGTGACAGCGGCAGTGATGTCAGGCTATGAGTGAGATTGATAGGGTCTATGATCAGGGACGCACTGCTCTCCTGAACAGCCCAGAGATGGATCACATCACACACGTACACACTCACACGTCTCCTTGCTTTCCTAGATAAATGAACTAAGGGGGAATTCATCACTCCCTGCTCCAGAAAGAGAGAGTGAGAGGAAGAAAGAGACAGAAAAAAGGCGTACCACCGTCGTCTTCTGGGTCAACCACCTCCCCACTCCTTCTCCTCCTCCCCCTTTCCATACGTCTCTCCCTCATTCCTGTGTCACCGGTTCTCCTCACAGGTTAGGTGTCAGGGTACGGGCCCGGTTTTGTATTGTGGTGTCATTGGATGATTTGTCAACTTGAACGATTTGCCACTCAAGCGAATCAATCAACCTGCAGGAATGCACCAACAGAGGCAGAGAGACAAGCGTATCCTCTCAGCGTGAGCCTTCGTCGTGACCGGCTCTTCGTCTTCCTCAGGCCCGGCCCACAGACATTTTGGGGGGAACGCTACCTCAGTTTACCTCCTGTCTGAGGATGATTCCTCATGTCTCCAAGTGTTTGTCACAGTTTCTTATTACCGCTAGTTTCCTTAGCGTACGTTCTCTTTGCTCAAATTAGTTTTTGTCATGGCTGATTTGAAATAAGCAGCCTATTGCATTAGAATATGGCTTATTAAGCAAATGCTTTGAAGAAAGACCTTGCTTAACTGGTAGACAACCTCACAATTAAGCCTTCTCTTTGCAAAACATACCAAACTTATTGCCCTTGCAAATGACCTGCTAAGAACTTTATTGCCTGATGTTATATTTCTGATGATATTGATGAATGATATAATGAAACTAAGAATGAAAATACTGTCATCAAATAGTCACTCTCATGTCTTTCAAAACCTGTATGGCTTTCTTTCTGCTGTTTTGTATACATTGAAAGTGAATGGTGACCACAGCTGTCAGGCAAAATTGTCATTAAATAGGACTTACATGTTCATCACACAAAACTATCAAATGACTTCAAACCAAATGACTTGGAACAGTGCCTGAGTTGTGTACATGTCATTTTCAAATTTTGTCTTTTTAAGAGCTTGACAACCTCTGGACACTGGCATTTTTTGTTAATTGAAATAAAGCTGAAATACAATAAAATGCGAATGCTAGATGAAAAAATTAAACTAAACAAATGAGAAGTGTTGCCTTGGAAATCAACTGAAATATGTTTATTTTGAAGCACTAAAAATGCTATCTGAAAAAAAAGAAAAGAAAACTAAAACAGAAATAAAATAAAAAGTTAAACCTAAATAGTAATATTAAAAAAAAAAAAGCTAATAAAAATTACAAAGGCACATAACAAAATTACTAAAAATGTAACTAAAATTAAAATAAGAACATTGGATTAACTTAAGTTTAAGTTGAAACACTAAGATTATTAACTGCAAATAAATAATAATAATAATAAAAATTAAAAACCAAAATTGTAATATTTTAAAAGATGACAAATCATGTAACAAAATGACAAAAAATATATATAAAATTAGATATATTTTATATTAGATATAAAATATTAAGGTAGCTCATTTGAAATATGGTAACAATTTACAATAAGGTTTCATTTGTTAACATTATTAACTACATCAGTTAACATTAGCTAACAGTTAACTTCTAAAGCATTTATTAATCTTAGTTAAAGGGACAGTTCACCCAAAAATGAACATTTTGTCATAATTTACTGACCCTCAAGTAGTTCCAAAACTGTATGAATTTTTTTGTTCTGCTGTGCACAAAGGAAGATATTTGGAAGACCAAGCAGACGTCGCCCCCCATTGACTACCATAGTAGGGGGAAAAAAATACTATGGTAGTCAGTAGGGGACAAGATCTGCTTGGTTACAAACATTCTTCTAAATATCTTCCTTTGTGTACAGCAGAACAAAGAAATTAATTCAGGGTTGGAACTACCTGAGGGTGAGTAAATGATGCTGTAAAAAAAATCCCTGTAAAATTTACGGTTAAAAAAAAAAAGCAGCTATGGTTGCCAGAACTTTACTGTAAAAAATACAGTAGCAATGTTTTAGGTTTTACAGGACAGCACTAGTTTACAGTTCAAACTGTATAATTTAAAGGTTTATATTGTAATAATTACGGTTCATAACTGTTTATTTTACACTGTAAAAAAAAGTTCAGTTAAATTTACGGTAAAAAAAAAATGTATTTCATGAACTGATATAAAGTTAATTTACCAACCTATTGAAGTACTAATATCTGTTTTGTACCTTTGTAATACTCTGACAACCACCAAACACAGTGGTGATGAAAGTCACATGATGAATCAAAGTTCATCACAAGCAGCTTTTCCACAAGCTGAGAAGGACAATACTAATATATAGAAGGTGCACACAGTGTCATTCACACAAACGCTAAACACCATCATGGTAACACACATTAAACTTTGAAAATGCAATAAACATTAATTTAACAACATTAGAAAACATAAAACCCTAATGTATATAACTGATTAGAAAAAAATAAGAAAAAACTAAGAAGAAACATAAAAATACATCAAAGGTGAAGTGCCATGCAGGGAATTGTGGGAATGTCATTTTACGGTTTTTCACTATAAATTATACATTTATTGTTATTTTTCACTTCCAAAAACTGTAAATTTAACTGTATTTTACTGTAATTTTAAAATTACATTAAATGTACTGTTAGATCTATTACAGTTTTTCACCATATATAGTATGGAAACTTTCTGTAAACCAATTAATTGCTTTTCACCGTAGCATTTGTACAGTCTTTTACCGTTAAAATCACGGTCATTTTGGGTGAACTATCCCTTTAATGTTAATCTAATCATTTACTAGTACATTTTAAGATCAAAAAGGTACATAAGTGTTACCCAAAATATTAATAAAAACTATATAATATATAATAGTATGGTATAAATAATGTGAAAATAACACTGCAGTGAACATTCTTCGAATATTGTGTTCTACAGAAGAAAGAAAGTCATAGTGGTTTGAATGATATTAGGATGAGTAAATGATGACAGAATTTTCATTTTTGGGTGAACTAGCACTTTAAACAGTGATGTCGTGATCTATATCATTGTATAAAACTGGTTACATAATTGTTGAAAATGTTTACATTTTATTTTACTATTACAGTCCAACACTATGATTGAAATATTATAAATGTTTTTATTAAACATCAGTGACATTCCAAGAACCTCACAGTGATTTACGACTAAATATGAAGGTAAAAGCTCTGTTAAAGAGCTTTAACTGCTTACTGGTCAAACAAATGTCAAGACTGTTTACTTTACCAATTTAACTTTGCTTGTCAAGGACCTCAGGCCTGCCTGCTGAAGTGCCAGAACCATTTTTGATTGTGCACTCTGCAGAGAGGCAATAGTGTCATTATGAAGTGGCAATTTGTCGGGAACCCAACAAAGAAACGTTGTAACAATTAATCACAGGGAGAATGGGAAATAACGTGTAATTATGTTCATTAGGCAGCAAGTGCAAGGGCAATTATCTTCGCCTACCGTAGCCTGTCAGAGGCATGTCGGGAGTGATGCAGTAATAATTCACAACTCGCTGTGTTTTATAAGTGTTTTATTAGTGCTTGTGGAGATGGACTAGGGACCAGCAGGTCACCAGGTTGAGAAAACATGGTTCACAAGGCCATTCTTCCCCTGTGCCCTTGACCGGCAATGGAGGTCTGTAGCTGTTTAAAACTAAAGAATTGTGCAAAATATTTCACTGTAGAGAAAACATTCTATCACATTAATGTTATTATACATATTCCAGACCAGACTGATGTCTGCAAGACTATATCAAATTGTCATTCCATTAGATACAAAATATCAAACCAAGATGTATCTGCAAACAAATGAATTATCAGTTTTGTTCTCATCCCATCAGAGAAACTCTTATCACGTAGAAGCACAATCAATCAAATAAACATCAACTTGTTTTTTGTATCATGTAAAAACTCTGGCTCTTTGTCTGAGCTGGTTAAACCGAATTGTAACACTGTCTCTCTTGTGCCAGCATTTGTTTTAAATGGTTAAACTGGATTCTCGCTCTCTCTTCCCTGGACTGAGTCGTACTGCCCCGGGCTTCTCGTTTCAATTGGCTCGTCAATTAATTGCTCCAGCAGTTCAAAACAAGCCTCACCTGCCAGTCAGAGGAGCTTGTTTCTTCTGTAACAAACTGAGCAAGTCTTCGTCTTCTTCACTCAGTATGAAGCTAAAACTAAACTTGACTGCCAGTTTGGTGCATTATGGGAAGCGACTTGCCCATATGTGTCAATCAGTCAATGGGAGAGTGAAGAAATGTTCACCTTTACATGGCAGGCTGTGTGAAAACAAAACTCTTGTGGGATGAGAAGCCATAATTAGCCTTTTTTCTCTCTCTTTTATTTTGTTTGAAACAAACACTGTGAAATGTAATTGATGGACCCTCATACTAAAAGAGTTAGTTCACCCAAAAATGAAATTTCTGTTAAGTACTCACCCTCATGTCGTTCCAAACCCGTAAGACCTTCATTCATCTTCGGAACACAAATTAAGATATTTTTGATGAAATCCAAGGGTTTCTGAACCACACATCAATGTCATTGCACGTTTCAAGGCCCAGAAAGGTAGTAAAGACATCGTTAAAATAGTCCACATGACTACAGTGATTCAAACTTAATGTTATGAAGCGATGAAACTACTTTTTGTGCGGAAAAACAAGACAAAAATAATGACTTTATTCAACAGTTTCTTCCCTTCTCCTACACTGTTGACATTGTACACACAGTGACACTTTATTCAACACATTGTTGAATAAAGTCGATATTTTTGTCTTGTTTTTCCGCACAAAAATTAGTTTTATTGCTTCATAACATTAAGGTTGAATCACTGTAGTCATGTCGACTATTTTAACGATGTCTTTACTAACTTTCTAGACCTTGAAAGGTGCAATGACGTTGATGTGTGGTTCAGAAACCCTCAGATTTTATCAAAAATATCTTAATTTGTGTTCCGAAGATGAACAAAGATCTTACTGGTTTGGAACGACATGAGGGTGAGTACTTAATTAATTAATTACAGAACTTTTCATTTTCATTTTTAAGTGAACTAACCCTTTAAAGAATTGTTAAAAATATTAAAATATAAATACTTATTTGAGTGGATCATGAATTGCTCCATGGAAGTACTGGCAAGTTCTAGTAGAAAGTTGCAAGTAGATTTATACTTTTTTGCTTTTTGTTGTTGTTGTTGTTAGAAAATACTATGTTTTATTAATAGAAAAATGCCTTCATTTGGAACATTTAGAATATAAAATACAAGATTTTTGTTTTATTTTATTTGAAATAAAATAGAAGTTTTTTTTTAATTATTTGTGTAAATACTTTTGGGGGGACAGTTATTTTATTTTAATTGTATTATTCTAAGTGCAACAAAACTCTTAATTTTGAGTAAAGAAATCAAATCTTGATTTTATGGTTGTTACAGTCAAAGTGGTTTAAGGAACCAAAATTTTGATTCCAAAACATTACAAGTCATGTTTAATTAGGACCACTTAATTAGGATTGTTTGACTTGAACTTATAGCTAAACTTAAAGCAAATCTAAGAATAGCAGAAAAAGCTATTAGTATGTACAGTCTCGAAAACTAAATGAGGAACAAATGAATGATGCATATATTTTTTCTGTGTGGCCCTCTGCGATTTTTTTTCATCACTTTTTTTTGTCGCTGCTGTGGTGGCAGGCAGCTTTTCAAGCTCCATCCTTCCTTTATTTCTTCTTTTCTCCTCAGGCATCTGTCTCTTTCTCCATCTCTGTCGTCCTCCCTCTCCGCTCACCCTCTGTAAATTGCAAGCCTATTTGGTTTAGGTTTGTTTTACCCCCTCTCATCCCTCTCAATGTCTCTCATTTTCTCTCACCCTCCCGCACTTCTTCGTGTGTGTGTGTGTGCCCAAGCAGCTGCTTGTGTATAACCGCAGGTAATCTCAGCAAAGCGTCCTCATGAGCCTGTGTCTGTGGGAGGCTTCGCCTCATCTCCCTTTTGCCTCCCCGCAGCTTTAATCTGTGACAGACCATTTCTTAATCGCTGCTAAGGGGGTTCTCTCTCTCTCTCGTTCTTCGTCCTCTCCTTCTCCTCTTCCTCATCTCCTCCTTTTCTCTTTTTCCTTATGCTCAATCATTCACAAGCACGTACCCTCCCACAGTAAGATTAGCACCCTTCGTGTTCGTCCTACATAATCGCTACACAATGGACTCCGTATATCGCCACAGCCCACAGCGCCGCCGAGGGTGGGGGGTGTTATTCCGCACCTCGGCATGATGCGCCCCCATCACCCCCACACCTCATTCCCCAGAAGGCCTCTCACTTGTCTCCAGGACCATCATCATCATCATTAGCCCCAGCGATAAGACCATCATCTCTTGAAACCTTCCTTTTCACTGTTGACGGGCCGCTCTGAGAGTTTCGGGCGTGAATTTTGGAGGAAAATGGAATGTCCGAGCTGCAGGCTGGGGGCTGTCTGCAGGGGCGCAGTGGGATGGCATGGACCGGAATATTAATCATGCAAAAGCAGACAAACAGAGCAAACAGCAGAGCAGGGCAAAAATCTCTCGCCTTTCAGTTTTTCTTCTTCCCTCCACTGCCTCTGGAAACACTGCTGCTCGGCTTTCAGATCTGATACCTTTGACATTTTTGTACATTAAACTCATTCTTTTAAATCCCCTTTGATTTTTTTTTTTCCCTCCTTCATCTAATCATATTTGTATTTCAAATTTCATTGTAATGATTTTCGGATTATTGTTCTTATCCCTGCTGTCTGATGGATTTGAATGCAATCCGATTCCTTGCATAAGTACTTGTGTGATTGACATTAACACTGTAGATTATTGAAAAGCTGATAAATATTACAGCTGCAGCTACCAAAGAGCATTATTAGGCTCTTACGCATGCACAAGCCGATGAATATTGAGCAATTATAATCATCTTCAGCACTTCATTCAGAAAATCTATACAAGCATATAGCATTTATGTATTTGCATTATTCTGATAAGTGGCAATTGATGCAAATGGGATTAAACCGGGCGGATGTACTAAACCATTCTCGTGTGTTTGAATGGCTTAAATATAATAACGTGATGTGATAGTACAGACTGTACTTTAATTATTGCATGTACACTACAGTTCAAAAGTTCGGGGTTGGTTAGATTTTTGTAATGTTTTTAAAGAAGTCTCTTATGCTCACCAAGCCTGCATTTATTTGATGAAAGATACAGTAAAAACTGTAATATTGTGAAATACTATTACAATTTAGTGTTCTATTTGAATACATTGTGTGTAATGTAATTTAGTCCTGTGATGGCAAAGCTGAATTTTCAGCATCATTACTCCAGTCTTCAGTGTCACATTCTAATATGCTGATTTGATGCTGATTTGATCTATCTATCTATCTATCTATCTATCTATCTATCTATCTATCTATCTATCTATCTATCTATCTATCTATCTATCTATATATTTCAGGATTCTTTGATGAATAGAAAGTTCAAAAGAACATCATTTATTTGAAATGGAAATCTTTTGTAACATAAATTATGTCATTGTCACTTTTGATCAATTTAATTATAGTGTCTTTACTGAATAAAAGTATTCATTAAAAAATTAATATAACAAAAAATATTTAATTAATAAAAAAATTACTGACTCCAAACTTTTGAACAGAGTTTCACAGCTACTTAACAGATTTTTTTTTGAATATAGCAACATAATAATGTTAAGCTGACCTGTGTTATATTTATCCTCACGAGAGCTGAATTTATCCCTGCAGAGGTAAAAAAAAGTCAGTGTTTTTCTGTCAGATCTGTATAATCTCATCTAATGTTTTTTAAGCCTTTAATTGCCATACATTTATATGTAAACTTTGTGCATTGAATTCATTTGTAACACACACACATTCAGATGAAACTAGTGCAGGACTCAGTGAGCTTGTGAAGCAGTAAAGGGAATTTAAAGGGATAGTTCACCCCAAAAATGACACTTCTGTCATCATTCTAATGCTATATTTATGACTTTATTATGACTTTAAACTGAAAATTTGAAGACTGATTGTTGTTGTTTTTCAAGTATTCTGTCAAGAATGCATACATGCCATAAAATAATCTGACCTGGTTCACAAAACAAGTTTCCAAAGAGACCAATCTGATTCTCAAATACTCTCACACTCAAAGACGCACTGATTATGGGTTTAAAATGACACAAGGGTGAATAAATGATGATAGATTTTTCATTTTTGGGTAACCTATCTCTTAAAGGGTTAGTTCACCCAAAAATGAAAATTCTGTCATTTATTACTTACCCTCATGCTGTTC
This sequence comes from Megalobrama amblycephala, assembly GCF_018812025.1. NCBI lineage: Eukaryota > Metazoa > Chordata > Actinopteri > Cypriniformes > Xenocyprididae > Megalobrama > Megalobrama amblycephala. The sequence continues at coordinate 29,568,930 of NC_063056.1, forward strand.
CAGACCTTCATTAATCTTCGGAACACAAATTAAAATATTTTAGTTGAAATCTGATGGCTCAGTGAGGCCTGCATAGCCAGCAATGACATTTTCTCTCTCAAGATCCATAAAGGTACTAAAAACATATTTAAATCAGTTCATGTGAGTACAGTGGCTCAATATCAATATTATAAAGCGACGAGAATATTTTTGGTGCGCCAAAAAACAAAACAAAATAACGACTTATAAAGTGATGGCCGATTTCAAAACACTGCTTCAGGAAGCATCGGAGCACAATGACTCAGTGTATCGAATCAGCTGTTCGGAGAGCCAAAGTCACGTGATTTCAGCCGTTGGAAGTTTGACACGCGATCCGAATCATGATTCGACACACTGATTCATTGTGCTCCGATGCTTCATGAAGCAGTGTTTTGAAATCGGCCATCACTAAATAAGTTTTTTTTTTTTTTTTTTTTTTGGCGCACCAAAAATATTCTCGTCGCTTTATAACATTAATATTGAGCCACTGTACTCACATGAACCGATTTAAATATGTTTTTAGTACCTTCATGGATCTTGAGAGAGGAAATGTCATTGCTGGCTATGGAGGCCTCACGGAGCCATCATATTTTAACTAAAATATCTTAATTTGTGTTCCGAAGATTAACGAAGGTCTTGAGGGTAAGTAATAAATGACAGAATTTTCATTTTTGGGTGAACTAACCCTTTAAGTTATCAAATTCTGTTGAGTGCAATGAGAGAAGTAGCGATGTCTAATCAGTGCACAATTCTTCATTTTTAACTATAGAACCTATTTCAAATTTCTCATTTATAGTAAACATGTTGAGATGTTATTTGTCTGTTGTTCTTGCACAAGGCCGCTTTGCCCTTGCTTTTCCTCACACTGACCTTACGTCCTCTCCGGGCGGTGAACTGTGGTTGATGGCGGGGTGCTGGGCGGATCGGCGTCCTCAGAGAGACTCTCAGAGGACATGTGAGGGCGTAATGTATGCAGGGCCAAATGAAAGCGAGGGGCAGTGGTGTGAATTCGGATGGGGGTTAACGTGGCCGTGGCATTTGGTTGTGAGCCCAAGGGAAGCGCTGTGTACTTTACTTAGGGTGGGGGAGACTACGAAGACGAGAGAGAGAGAGAGTGATGGAGGTACGTGAGGAAAAGAGCTTATAGTTATTAACTTTTAACCCAGAGAAGAGCGACTGCAAAGGAGGGAGGAAGGCTAATGCATCTGAGATATTGCATTTTAAAAGGTGTGTAAACAAAGTACCAGGATGAGGAGAGGAAGGTGAAGCAACAAAAATGAGGAAAACCGTGAAAACATCGAAAATGAGCCGAGGCAATTTTAAGTTTTGCCTCTCTCTCTCTCTTTCTTTCTCTCTCTCTCGCTCTCTCCTTCTCTATGTCAGTGCTCTGATTTATGACTCAGTTTAAACGAAGGCCACATGTCTCTCCCAATGCTGCGATTTGTCCCCGCACCCCTTCGTCTCAGCTTCCTCGCAAAACAACTGCACACACGCAATCAAAATAATATACCGTTCTTAAAACGGGGTTCCACTTTTTTGGGTACCGTGTTAGGTCGCTCATTTCACCCTAAGGGACTGTTTGGTTTCTCACACAGAGTTTGATAGAGCTGATCTGTGGCCTGTTTGGTGGTGGTGCTGCTTTGTAGAGAACGGAGGAAAATGCAAGACGAGGGGAGTAAAAAAGATGACAGCTTACAAGGGAGCCATTAATAATTCTCAGAAGCAAGGTTGTCCTGACACAGAGAAAATAGGGTATGCAGAGGAAGGCCCTTTTATTTCCCACATAGAATAATGTAAGAGGACTGTATTTTATTTACTTTCACAATTGTTTTTAAAAGCCTATTTCTGGTGCATTTAAGTAGTTTTACCTAGAATGTTGTTGCAATATTTCACTCAAAAATAGATAATACATTTAAAAATCTTTTTTTTTTTTTTGTCAAGTAAAATATTTTAAAAATCTAAATTGAATTTTAACTTGAAGCATAAGAATCACTACTTTTTGTTATATATATTTACAAAACTAGAAAAGAAAAACAATTAGCCAATGAGTTTCACCTCAACCGGATTTGATTTTCAGTTTCTCTTTTTTTGTCATTCAATTGACAATGACTGCCGGTCCAAAGTGTCCTCACCCAGATCCCTAATCCTAAACCTGAGATTTATTCATCCAATCTCATGCTTGTTCACAGATAAGATTCTATTCCTCTGATATTCAACAATATCTTCTTATTCCTTCCTCTCAGTTAGCTTGATCTTGCTCCCAGTTGATCCTAACCACAGTTTTCTGCATTTGAAATGGAGAAAAGACATATTTGTTTACTCTCATAACCTGTCCATTGTTCCGGGTGGAGACTCCCTGTGGGACACGACTCACATGAACCAGTGGTGTTGTAGCAGGAGACACCACAGCAGTCTTAACAGCTTTCTGCAGTCTCCAGCGGGACCAGTCAACTGAGATAGAACCCCTGGAGAACACAGGAGGGGATAGGAGAGAAGTAAGGGGGCGGGGAAGAGTTTACATGCACGCACAGTAAAATCAAACAAATGTGTACAAAACACTGCAAAACAAGTTAAAATGGACAGAGTTAAGGTTCATGAAAAAAAAAAGTTGAAAATGAAGTCTTAAATAATGACGTAACAAAACAAAAATGTTGAAATTTCTTAATCTTTTACATATATTTTATTCGTACCGAACCGTTTCGGTACAGGGCTTCCGAGACGGTGCCAAATGCAAACATTAGCTACAATCATTAACCAACCAATAATCGCAATAAGCTCTGCGTTTTTTTTTTTTACTTTCGATAAGAAACAAAGTGTCATCCTTCAAATTCTGTCCACGAAATCATGAAATTCAAACAGAAAATGCCGTTTTGACGCGCTTTGATGCGACGTGACAGTTCGACAGGCAGCGCGGCGCGCGAGTGAACGCAATCATCTCTTCCTCACTAGTTACAAAATAAACTTAAATGAACATCTGAATGTATGTAGAAAGATACGGTACAACTTACTGAAACATATAATATCTTGTGTTATCGCTTATTCAGTGTTTTAACGGCGGACAGACGTCAATAAAACAGCTTGTAAACAATATGTCATGAAGCATTTACCTCAGAAAAGCCATTTCGTGTCCACAGCTTGTTCGCCAGAGAAATTAACTCTTTCGCTTAATTTATGCACTGTATTAGCCCTTATATTCACTATATTTTTATTCTCTATTATTTTATTCACTATATTTATTCTATATTTTTTAACCTGTTAGTGGTGTCTTTATTATTTAATACATGTTTAAAAAAATCTTTCACGAAAATGACAGCCACTGTGTAGCTATAAATTGTTATATTTCAACAACGAATAGGTTGTTTGCAATCACGTGGTTCTGGTGACGTGCGAAATACCAGTGGAGGGCAAGCAGTGAAAATTAGAATGGAAGAGATGGAGAAAAGTCCTTTCTGTGCTGGTTTAGAAAAGTATAAACACAAAATCACAACATGTTGGACGTGATCTTTATGGTATGAAGATAAGCGACTTTTCCACTGAATTGAAAGACTTTCCTGCCATCGAGGAGGTAGATATAGCGGATGTAAAGCTGCCGTCACGCCGTGTTCAGTTCTAGTCTGGGTTTGTTTATATCGCGCTGCCTTTCTAGTGAAGTTAGGTCAGTATTTTGATTTTCTGTCGTGATTGTGAAAAATGTCGCCATTGTCGGTCATTATGCTGAGTCGAGAATTGCAACAGGAGCTCACATCATCGTTCAAAGAAAAAACTGGACGGTGTAATATAATTCTTTTAAGGGAAGCAGGTTGAGGAGGTGACGGAGAGACGCCGTATATCTAATCAAATAATGTCACTAATTTAACCCACTCCCTATCACATAGCTGAGTGTTTTTGAAAGTGTTGTCTTTGTTGTTGAATCGACTTCTGTCAGCTTGTTAAACATTTATTTATTTGGACATTTTCTACCAATGCTGAAGCAGCAGCGCGTGACACTGTTCTCATGGTAACCAGATTGTGAACGGAATAACGTTACTACAAAACTTAAGCGAAAACACCAAATTATCATTCAATGGGATAAAATAGCTTCTCTTCCCTGCAAACGATAGCATGAAGAATGTGGATATTTAACCAAGTCAAAAACAAATAAGGTAAGCAGGTATCCATATTCATTTCAGTATCAGCAGACGCAAAACGCTATTAAAGGCGACAACTTTAAAAGGTAAAAAACGATATAAGTTATAAAAAACGGTAAAAGTTATGTAAACGATATAAACACCTTCTGGGTTCTCGATTTTATCAATTTGAGCAATCATAAACGACGCAAAACATACGAATTTTGAGTTTTTGATAGGATTCCTATATAGAAAAATCATCCCTGCCCTCCAGACTCATTCGCGCTGCTGCTGTGACGTCATGTGCAAACAACCTATTGGAGTGAAACTTTTATAATTTTTATACATTTATAATTAGATTTAGAAGTTAATACAAAAACTGCCTTATGTGCAGCTTACATGTTTGCATACAATTTTTTGTTTGAGTGTTGATTATTATATCTAAAAAAAAAAAAAAAGCGATTGAATTTAGGCTAATAGTTTGGGCTCAGTTGTTAACCTTTAATATTACAGTAGGCCTAATGTTCAGGTAAGAGCTCCCTACATAGTTTATAACATCAGCAAAGATATATATATTTTTTATCCTTAAGAAACTTTAAGTTTTTAGTTAATTTAATTTAATATAATTAAATACCCCACCTGCTGTATCGAACCCGTTCCGAACCGTGACTTCAAAACCGAGGTACGTACCGAACCATGAGTTTTGTGTACCATTACACCCCTACTAGATGATATATATATATATATATATATATATATATATATATATATATATATATATATATATATATATAATAATGAAACCTTAAAAAAAATCAGGTCCCCTATATTCTTTTCCATTTCTCTCAATCTATCTATTTTTGAACACAAGCATGTCCTGTGTTTACAACCTTTTAGACCTTGAAATTCAAACAAATCCTGGCCCAAAACACCTGGGTCACAAAAACACAATAGTAAACTTTCATTTCATTCACCCCAGAACAATCCTGCCGCCCTTTCAGCTGATGAGTCCATCCAGATCCGTCGTTAGGCCCGGCCGTGCCCGAAGCTGGAGTTGAGGTGTGTTGCTGCCGGGGTCAGGCGCTGCCACTGTAGGTTAGGCTGCTGGTCTGATCCGTGTTGACAGTGCAGATACCTGTCAAGCCCAAGGAGACAGGTAATGCTTCCAGCTAGAGAGTGAACCTTTCGCACTGACCGCTGCTGGAAGGATGGGTGAGTCACATCTCGAGTCTTCCGTTCGATCGGTTCATGTCATGTCAGGTACATACAGGTATATACGCGTCAGTGATGGAAAAAGAAAGACATTTAAATGTTTGCCTCAAGTTTACCACCATTTATCTGAAGCTGATACACAAGCTCTGCTTGTTTTGCTGCCATCGCCGGTCCTAGAAAGTGGAAAACCAGAGGCCAGACAGTAGCAAATTAAAAAGAAGGCTGTAAAGTTCAAAAGCCCAGTGCCTAATGGCTTTTTAAGGTGAACTGTTTCCCCATCACATTTGTAAACGGGCCCTTATTTACCCGCACGCGCGTGTGTGTCTGTTTGGTGGGGTGGGGGGTGGGTAGTTGACCTTTGCGAACAGAGACAGTGTCTGAGAATGAACGCCACTCGCTGCATCTTAATGGCCACCAAACAGCTACACTGCTATCCTCTGATATTTGCTTAAACATGAGCACAATACATATCAAAGATATTTACAAAGAGAGCACGGTCAGCAGTTACCCAGCAGAGAGAGACAGCCAAGATGGAAAACAAGCAGCCGTTGGGGTTAGTGCTGGGATATTACACACAGCACTTGGTCTTTTCAGTGTGGGAAATGCAGAGCATTAGATGCAAATGCTTTTGATAAACCAAAAAGAGGGACAGATTAAAAAAAAAAAAAAAACACCACTACACCAATGAAATACCTATAATGCTTTACAAGGTTCAGTGAAATGTAAGGCAGTGCAATCTGAGTAGGTTAAGAAATGGTGCTTTCCATGAACAGGGTGCAAAATAAGACCTGAAGCTGCTCACTAAAGGGTTGTTTAGTATTTCAGTTTAATTTGTGATTTTAGTAATATAAATGTAAAAATAAATGTGAATAAAATAACTTAAAATAAAATTTAAATAGAAGAGGACAAATTCCAAGTATGGCTTACCATACTTGGCCTTTTAAACAGGATGAAGATGTTGAATTTTTTCTTAATTTGTTTAAATATCATATTTTTTTTTCATTTAGTACTGCCCTTCGGAAGCAACAAAAGATACTTACATGTTTCCTGGAAGACAATTAAGTACATTCAAAAAGTCTACATCCCCTGGTTCTTAATGCATCGTGTTTCCTTCCGGAGCATCAGTGAATGTTCAAACCTTTTTTAATTCTTGTGTTTGAGTCCCTCAATTGTCCTCAGTGTGAAAAGATGGATCTCAAAATCATACAGTCAAAGCTGGAAAGGGTGCAAATATGCAAAGATTCTGGAAAAATCAAAGAATTTGCAGGACCTGGAGGATTTTTCTGAAGAATGATGGGCAGTTTAACTGCTCAAGATAAACAAGGGACTCATGAACAACCATCAAAAAACAAACAATCATCCAGGTAACGACACACAGTATTAAAGGGTTAGTTGAAAATTCTGTCATTAATTACTCACCCTCATGTCGTTCCACACCCGTAAGACCTTCGCTCATCTTCAGAACACAAATTAAGATATTTTTGATAAAATCCGATGGCTCAGTAAGTCCTGCGTCGCCAGCAATAACACTCCCTTTTTCAATGCCCAGAAAGCTACTAAAAACATATTTAAAACAGTTCATGTGTGACTACAGTGGTTCAACCTTAATATTATAAAGCGACTAGAATACTTTTTGTGCACAAAAAATAACAAAATAGCGACTTTATTAAACAATATATCTAGTGATGGGCGATTTCAAAACACTGCTTCATGAAGCTTCGAAGCTTTACAAATCTTTTGTTTCAGTTCAGTGGTTCAGAGTGCCAAAATCATGTGATTTCAGTAAACAAGGCTTTGTTATGTCATAAGTGTTTTGAAAATTCAATAGTTCACGTGACTCTGGCAGTTTGATATGCGCTCAGACTGATTTGGTGCTCAAGACATAATCAAAAATCTTAGTGACCCCAAACCTTTGAAACATGACTACAGGATTGCAAATTTAGCCAAGAATAATTTTTTTCTTACATTTCCTGGGACTAAATCTGGGACTCATTTTGCTAAATATGTTTTTATTCATTAAAATTAGTCAATGATTAAAAATATTGCTTTATTGCAATTAATTGAATTATCATGTTAAACATTTTTGATTTCAATTACTGGATACATAATTTTAATTATTCAGTACAGTGGTGGTGGTCTTGACCTCTGAGGGTGGAACAGGCCAAAGTCACTATTTTTTGTGATGCATTTATATTTAATAGTTCTTACAACAATAGTATTTATGTCCTGAAATGCTAAGTAAAAAGTGTACCATATTCATGGAAAGTGCCATATATGTCATTGGGAGAACACTGAGTTTTTGAGCACGGACTTACAAATTGTATTTTCGCCTTTAAAACATAACAGGTAAGAGGAGAAACTCATCCTTTTGTGCTCTAACAGTGGTGATAGATTTAGGGGCAGAGGTGTTCTGTTGAGAGGGGTGGATTCTGTCATTTGGCCATAGAAATCAAGAGCGTAACAGAGTATAATGGAGCTCCAGAACTGAAAGGGGAAGTTTGTCTCTTTAGGTTACGGTTACGTGATTAGCCTCTGCCGATTTTTTTCATATACCTGCCTTACTCTCTTCCTGCCTGCAGCCAAGCTGCGTCTAATGTTCCCCTTACTTTTCTGCACACCAGAACGGGGATGGATCACAAATGCATGAATTTGTCTAGTTTCCTCTCTGCATAACTTCTGAATGTATCAAACTCTGACAGCTGATTCTAGGCCAGTTAATCTATTCCTGGGGGGATGCGTGTACCTTTGGAGGGATGGGAAAAAAACACCTCCCTTTAGCGAGCAAATATGCAGTTACCCCTTTTCTTACTTTTTCTTCTTCTGTCCCTTTTTTATGGCCAGTTGTCTTCATGAAGGCAAATAACATGCGAGCGTTTTTAAAAGCACATCACGCTCTCGCGGATAAAGTGCACAGAAAGGTCGAGAAAATTACAGCAGAAACAATGGATGTCAGAGAAACAAATGTGAGTTGTGATGCTGGGAATTTTCTACTTACGTCTACTCGAAAGGAGTGTGTGTTTATGTCTGAACAGGAAGGATTTATCATGAGGTTGTTTTAAGTGACAGAAAGAGTGACTGTGGTCCTTGTTAGGCAAAAAATTTGAGCATTTAGCTGTTAGCTTTTATTTATTGTTTACTATTTTTAATGGCTGTTTGCTCTAGAAATATAATCCAGTTCACGTCCATCCATAAGACTGAATTGAACAGATTACAGAACAAAATGCAACAAGATATATAATGCCTACTATTTTTATTTTGCTATTGTTTTACACAAAAGAATACAAAACAGAAAAAGAAAGTAAAAAAACTGTCTTTTTACCACTTTTTATTTGGCAACACAAACAAATTCACACTCCTTTTTTTTGCTCATTAATTATGCAGTTAAGAAAAAGCTGCAATGTAGAGAACGGAGGAAAGGTGAAAATGAGGGATTCAGTTTTCCCTCCTCACTGAATATTCATAATATATCCCTTTTATGATGCTTTCAGCCGTTGTTTGTTCCAGTTTGGTGCAACGACTTCCCATTTTGAGAAGCTGTTAGCTACCAGGAAATCGTTGAATCCGCATCAACGAGAAGAGGAAGGTGTCTCAGCTCCTCGCAAACAGGTGTTAGGTGTCTGCCACACGCTGCGTATGATATTTAAAGCATAGCTTGATCTTCACCCCCAGCCAACCCCCTGTCAAAACCCTCCATATTGTGTGAAGGTGGTTGTTTTAAGCCAACAATGTGCTATGCTCTTGACATGCGCTGCAAAGTGCATTGCATTTTTTCTAGTCGAAGTCATTAACATTATTTAACTGTGGACACCACCACCATTTTTCATCTTCAGCGTAACTCTGAAAGCACTTAGGCATAATTATTTCACCACGAGCTGCTGTGAGGAGAACTACTGTCCTAAATCCTCTGGCAAATCAGGAGGCATACTAACCCACTCTTCCTGAAGTCTGAGGTGTACCTATTTATTTATTATTTTTTTATTTGGTATATTTTGTTTTTTATGACTTGACAAATGAGTTTCTGGAACTGTTGCCTCTCCACGTTGCGTGCCACAATAATTGGTTGGCAGAGTGGGATGCAAATTGCGGCTAATGTTAAAATGCATCTTAAAAGGGGATGGAGATGTCTCTTCGGAAGTCAAAGTATAATTTTTTATCCACTTTCTCTCTCTTTTTTTGTCAATAAACGTCTTCAGATTTAGGATGAGGTCAGAAACCAGCTTTTTATTCATCTTGTGAGGATTTGCAGCTCTTGTAAACCACTTAAAACTATCCGAAAGGGGGTCAGGGACCCCTCAGTTAATTTAGTTTTATCTTTCTCTCTGTTCTGCCTGACCTCAAGCACATTGCTTTGCCAAAGCGCAGCCTGCTAGTTTCTCGCTAGTTTATTTGTGTTCTTGTTTTTTTTATTTACCTTGAAACATGATGGTAGAAAGCTCTTAGGAATGCTTCAAGAAATTTCTATACAATTTCCTCTTAAAACTTTGTTTGGATTATACAACCTGAATTTAAAATTTACAACCCGTTTTTAAAATTTGAATAAAATGAAAACTAATAGACTTTCATATCACATGAGTCAATATTTTATTCACAATAGAACATAGATAACATAACAAATGTTTAAACTGAGAAATTTTACAATTTTGTGCACAAGATGAGCTCATTTCAAATTTGATGCCTGCTACAGGTCTCAAATTAGTTGGGACGGGGGCATATTTACCATGGTGTAGCATCTCTTCTTCTTTTCAAAACAGTTTGAAGACGTCTGGGCATCGGGGTTATATGTTTCTGTAGTTTTGGTGTTGGAATTTGGTCCCATTCTTGCCTGATATAGGTTTCCAGCTGCTGAAGAGTTCGTGGTTGTCTTTGATGTATTTTTTGTTTAATGATGCACCGAATGTTCTCTACAGGTGAAAGATCTGGACTGCAGGCAGGTCAATTCAGCACCCAGACTCTTCTACGACGAAGCCATGCTGTTGTAATAGCTGCAGTATGTGGTTTTGCATTGTCCTGCTGAAATACACAAGACCTTCCCTGAAATAGACATCATATGGAGGGAGCATATGTTGCTCTAAAACCTTTATATACCTTTCAGCATTCATAGTGCCTTCCAAAACATGCAAGCTGCCCATGCACTTATGCACCCCCATACCATCAGAGATGCTGGCTTTTGAACTGAATGCTGATAACATACTGGAAGCTCTCCCTCCTCTTTAGCCTGGATGACACTGCGTCCGTGATTTCCAACAAGAATGTCAAATTTGGACTCGTCTGACCATAGAACACTTTTCCACTTTGAAACAGTCCATTTTAAATGAGCCTTGGCCCACAGGACACGACGGCACTTCTGGACCATGTTCACATATGGCTTCCTTTTTGCATGATAGAGCTTTAGTTGGCATCTGCAGATGGCACGGCGGATTGTGTTTACCGACAATGGTTTCTGGAAGTACTCCTGGGCCCATTTAGTAATGTCATTGATGCAATCATGCCGATTAGTGATGCAGTGTTATCTGAGTGCCCGAAGACCATGGGCATCCAATAAACGTCTTCGGCCTTGTCCCTTACGCACAGAGATTTCTCCAGTTTTTATGAATCTTTTGATGATGTTATGCACTCTAGATGATGAGATTTGCAAAGCGTGCAATTTGATGTTGAGGAACATTGTTTTTAAAGTTTTCCACAATCTTTTTACGCACTGTTTCACAGATAGCCCATCTTTACTTCTGAGAGACTCTGCCTAAGACATCCCATTTATAGCTAATAATTTTATAGACCTGATATCAATTAACTTAATTAGCTGCTAGATGTTCTCCCAGCTGAATCTTTTCAAAATTTCTTGCTTTTTCAGCCATTTGTTGTCCCCGCACCAACTTTTTTGAGACCTGTAGCAGGCATCAAATTTGAAATAAGCTCATTTAGTGGATAAAAGAGTAAAATTTCTCCATTTAAACATTTATGTTATCTACGTTCTATTGTGAATAAAATATTGGCTCATGTGATTTGAAAGTCTTTTAGTTTTCATTTTATTCAAATTTAAAAAACATCCCAATTTGGGTTGTATACTGTTTTTTCATGTTCAGTTATCCAGTTCAAAAAAATGATTCAGCGGTTTCGTGAACTGGTTCAATTGATTCACTGAGGCCATTAACTAGTGAATAAATCATTCAGACTGGTGTTTTATAAATTGGTTCAATCGATTTATTGAAAACATCCAACTCAAAAAGAATTAACCAGTAAACAAATCAATCACACTGCTTTTATGAACCAATTGAAATGATTCATTGAAACCATCTGACTAAAAAGAACAATTTGTTAGCAATAACCAGTGAATGAATAATTTCCCAAAAGCATCGTTAGCTAACTATGGTTCTGTTGAACTCTATTTGTAACAATGGAACCCATAGTTGGCTTTGGGAAACGCACCCCAGATAGTTTTTGTGAATCGGTTAAATAAAATAATTAAAAACGTCTGATTCAAAGAATCATTTGTTAGCAGTAACGAGTGAACAAAACTGGTTTAGTCAATTCAAAATTTGAAAGCAACAAAAACTTGTTAGCAACAACCACTGAACAATTTGTTCAGACTGGTTTTATGAATTAGTTCAATCGATTTATTGAAATGCATACAACTCAAAAGAATGGTTTGATAGTGCTAACAAGTGAATGAATCATTCAGAATGGTTTTGTGAACCGATTCATATGATTAACCGAAACCATCTAACTCAAAAAATGATTTGTTAGCAATAACCAGTGAATCAAAAACATATATGTTTTGTGAATTGGTTTAATTGATTCATTGAAAACATCCAGCTCAAAGAATCATTTGTAGGCAACAACCAGACATATAGTCTAGATGTATTCATATAACATAAACACTATATATAACTATATATTTCGTTGTTGTGGTGTTTGGTGATTGATTATATTGATTGCTTCTGCAATTCCATTTCATGTTTTTTGTTAGGATTAGCTCTGGTTGCTAGGATGAACACATTGGTCATCTCTCATTTCTCTCACAGAATCCAACAGTGTGAGCTTGAAACCCTCTCTGTAAATCCACCTCAGGGCTTCAACCCCCTCTTCCTCATGCAAACACATCTCTGGTAATCCCGGAACCAAGACTCGTGTGCAGGGGACCAGAACTAATGAAGACAACTGTTCAATTACTAGCTCAATTAATACAAGTGCCTGGGAGCTCAGAGCTCTAAGGAAAGACGTTACGCAGTAGATGTTGTGGCCAAGCATAAACTAAACCGCCGATGGCAATCTCGCATCCAATCTCAGGGCTTAACCGCTAATGCTGTGTCCTGTTTAAAGTGCAGTTTGTGTATGAGGAGGGTTTTATGAACATACAAACAAAGGCTCTCAAGCCCTCTATGGCCAGTACTAAGAATTGAGATGTGATTTATGTTTTTTTTGTGCAACATGTATTTTGTTGCATTAGCACTTAGTTAGCATACAGTATGTTTCTTAAGATTTGCTTGCTAACTTTGTTTAGTTAAGATAATATTGATTTATTTGCACAGTTGTTCTTGAATTGCCTGCTCTGTTTTATCCCTGTCATATAAATATGAAATTACCCATAAGGCTAAATGAGGTTATTCTTACTCTTGCTCTATTGAGATTTTTGCTGCATCGATAGTCAGAAAGGGTTGTATATAATTAATATTTCTCTCGCCACAAAAGGGACTTCCTCTGAACCTTGTGGCCCAATTAAGCAAAGGCTTCCTCAAGCACAGGTACATGATGGCTGGTCACCTCCAGCATTGGTATGCATCCCTCATATTCAAGTCAATGTTTTGGCACTCCTCATGGACATTCGGCGAAACTACATGTGTTTCAAAAAAATAGGTGTATGGTAACACCTTACAGCCCAAAGGGGGCTGCCTCCCAATGATTAAAGATTAAAGATGCAACACACACACATAATTACAAAAAACTAATTATTTCCTTGAAAATGAATTTTAAAAAGTGCTTCCACAGGGGAGTTGGCTCTAATTATTTCATTTAACTGTAAAAAAGGCCCTTGGGGATAGTTTTTGCTGTTCGTCTAGTTTCAGTTTTTCTTTCTCGCTTGCTCTCTTTGTATTGCAATACGAGCAGGTCATCATGATTAGGTCTTCGTCATCATTAAGTATTCATAGTCAAACTCACAGAAATATGGACCCGGAGTATAAATCTGTCTTAGAGTACCATAATATTTCAATGTTCATTTTAAAATCCTCCAAGGTGTATATGTATTATAAAGGGTTTTGGGGTGTCTGGCCCTCTTTATTATAGCTGTGGCCCCACAAGCAAAGTCAAAGTTCCTTAACAGTATTATTAACACTGTTGAAAAGTATAAATGTTTTAATAGTTAATACACTCTAAAAAATGGTGGGTTAAAACTATTTGGGTTGAAAATGGACAAGCCCAGCTTTTGGGTTGTTTTAACCCTGTGGTTGGGTTAAATTTAAATGTTTACTTTAATTTAACTCAACTATTGTTTAAAAATGACTCTATTGCTTGCTTAAAATGAACCCAAAATATGTTGGAAATTAACTTGTATTCATAAGTTTTATGAAAAACAATTAAACAAGCATTTATTAAATTGCTTTAATAAATGTTCACCATTTGATTATTGTTGCCTCTAGTAATTATGTATCTGATTTTTATGTATCTGATTTTGGGTTCATTTCAAGCCACCCATACAGTAAATTTTAAACAATAGTTGGGTTAAATAAAACTGCCCAGCACGTTGGGCAAACATTTAACCCAACTGCTGGGTTAAAACAACCCAATCGCTTGGTTTGTCCTTTTTCAACCCAACTTGGGTTGTTTTTAACCCTGCATTTTTTAGAGTGTAGTTTTTATTTTTTTTAAATATACTGTATGACTTTTCAGCAGATGGCAAATTTTGACTTGTGAACAGACGTTATCTGGGGAGCAGGGTTGGGCAAAAGCATTCTAGGAAATTACGTTTTCTATGAACTAAGTTCATAGCAATAAATATGTTTAACATGTTTCTGCCAACCATACATTTTGAATGATATATTTATAGTTTCATATGGATTGTAGAGTGTGCTTTAAAATTTATGCCACTTGTTTTTATTTTGTTATTTTATGCAAATACATTTATTTAAAGATTAATTTTATAATGTTGTTGTAAGAAGTCTCTTATGCTCACCAAGTCTGCATTTATTTGATAAAAAATACCCCCCCCCCCCAAAAAAAAACAGTAATATTGTGAAATATCACTACAATTAAAAACAACAATTTTAAAATGTCATTTATTCCTGTGATTGCAAAGCTGAATTTTCAGCATCCAATCTTCAGTGTCACATGATGTTTCAGAAATCATTCTAATTGGTGCTCAAGAAATATTTCTGATCACTGTTGAAATAGTTGTGCTGTTAATGTTTTTGCAGAAATCTTTTTTTAATATAGATTTTTTAGGATGCTTTGCTGAATAAAAGTATTAATTTGTTTAAAAACAAAAAACTTACTGTCTCCAAGTAGTGTATACATAAAAAATCCATAATTTGCACAATGATTTTAATGGCACTTTTTTTCTTCCGTAGATTGTGTATTGCGTTGTTTTGTGTTCAGTTACGTGAGCTGCCACAACAAAATAAACCAGCACGGGGGGGAGACGGTGGCTGCACTGACATTGCTGGCGATGATGACGGTAATCATATGTGTTTGTGGTGTGGTGTTTTATCACCTGTCCACCGCTGTGGCTTGTTAGAGGACAAATGAGTCTTAATAAAGCAGATTCCCCCCATGACTCCACAGGGTCCTGCGCAACAAAGCTGTTCGCTGGACTGGGCGGCCTGCGGAGTAGATTGATTACCCGCAGAATCACGGTACCACCAGCATGTCTGTGGGGCGAGAGCTCTTATTGGCCTCCCCCACCATCGATCCCTATACACGGCCCTCCACTTCAATCCCTTCATTTCTCACCGCCTGGCCGCTGGAGGTGGCAGCGGATGGCAGTAAATCAGGTTTGCACATGGACCGCTCTGCATACTTGTTCTGTGGCGTATCAGTCTTTTACACAAATATAGTGGTCTGGAAAACCCCTGTGGCACAAATTTGCTATATATGAGCTGCAAGTTTATTGTAAGTAAATAATTTTTGCAAGAAACTGATATTGGGGAGTAGCCTATCTGAACCCAGCAAACACAAAACATTTTTTATAACCTTTCACAATGTTGTATTTTGGTTTCAATTAGGTAATGTTGCAGTACAGTGTTTTAAAAATGTTATAGAAACAACATCTAAAATTAAAAGTAACCAAAATAGCGATACCTGTTATGTTTGTCAAAAAAACTTAAATATCACATGTGCTTACTACAACATCTAAACCAGACAAAACAGCAACTTTTGTGAGATGTTTAACATAATCTGCAGATTGGAATAAGGGTTGCACTTTATTTTACAGTATGTGTACTTACATGTACTTACAGTATACTTAAATACTGTGAATAAGGTAACCGCATGGGTTAAGGTTAGGTTTAGGTGTAGGTTCAGGGTTAGTACCCAGTGTTATTAAAGTTATTATAATTGCTGTAATAAGTACATAGTATAAACATGGGGAATGAACTGTAAAATAAAATGCTACCGGAATAAGTTTTTCTTTAACATTTTCAACTTTCTTTAGTGTTTAATGTTGCTGTTTGACCATGAAAAAGCTTACAAAGCACAAAGTCCTCTGCAAAGGGAGTTATTCTCTATATCAGTAAGATTTTGAACTCCCTGAAAAGCCTTGTTTCGTCACGTCACAATATCCCTCATTTAAATAATTTGCGCCCAAGGAATACACACACACACACACACACACACACACACACACACACACACACACACACACACACACACACACACACACACACACACACAAACACACACACACACACACACACACACACAGAGACACACACAAAAAGGGTTAAGGCCTGGGGTGTGTTGAAATTTGTGGTTATGGTAAGGGGGCGTGACATTTCCGAAACAAGTTTGAAACGGTTGACCAATCACAGCACACTGGTCCAGCTGACTAATCAGAGCACATTGCGCTTTTTGGAAGGAGGGGCTTCATAGAGACTGGAAATAAACAGTTACAGACAGACTGGGAAGAGAGGTGCTGCAAATGTAAAATTTGCGATTATTATTATTATTTTTTTTTTGAACATTAAAGCATGAAAACCTATTCTTGTAGACCCCCAAAACAAAATTAAGACTTTGTAATATAGGGCATAATATGGCCTCTTTATTACACAATCAGTAAAAATTTAATTTATTTAATTTATGTAAATGTTATGCTTTGTGATGTCACCAACCCGGGAAGAAGCTCGTTGTAGTCATTTGTTGTAGTCCTTAAACAGAGAATTCTTTAAAAGAAAATATCTCTCTTTGAACTTTGAGCGTCGTAACTTTACAGATGTTGTTTATGCTCTAACGGCAACATTACACACTAACTAAAGTTAAAAAAAGTGAAATCATAATCAACCACCCCTTTAAAACAATTCAGTAACAGATAAGACACTAGGCAGCCTGATATCAAAAATGACTTGGTGATGTGAATTTTTACATTGTCTCTGCTCATTTAACTGATGGGAGAAAACATTCAAATTGAATAATCCACTTATATGTACTTTCTTTGCTGTTTCCTAGTTAGCTTGATATTACAATTTAACCTAGTAACTCAAGCCTCTGATCTCCCAGTTGTCTGTGAGCTGCTGTATTTTAAGCTGAGGTTTCTTGTTTCTTCAAGTATATGTCTTCTGGCTGGGCAGGAGCGTATGATAGTCTGCGATGATTATACTCATCACAGACGCTGCAGTGCACGAACGGCTGCGAACTGTAAGAATGGTGACGGTGATGATGGGTTGATGTCATAGACCCGCTATGAACTGTACTCTCAGTCAGACACCTCATACCAAACTGGCGTTGACATCCATACACCCTGTCACTTCAGCCCCCGAGGTGATAGCACCACTCTCCCCATTATGAGGGTCCCTCAGGAGGCTGCACTTTACTTCCCATGAGGTGGGAACACACTGATAGCCCTGTGACAGTGTAATTAGCAACTTCCCAATCAGACCTTCTTTTCTGAAACAAAGAACTTTGGTGCCACATAATAAATGATGGTGCTGTTGGCAAAGACTATTGACTAGCAATTACTATGAAGGAATTTGGAGATGCTCAAAGTTTTAAAAATAGGGTCAGTAAAAAGAGAAACATTGATTGTGAGGAAATGATGTTGGATGATGTAATACTTCCGGAAAGAGTGCAGGTTTCCTTTCTCTCAGTCTTTCTGTATCTTTCTGTCTTTTCCAACCACTCTCCATTACTGACCTCTGTCTTCCTGTTTCTGAGCGCTCTATCACTATACTAGATAGAAGAAGCCTAGTCTGACTTATTTTGCTGCCACTTTCCAAGCTCTGGCCAGGTCTTCTGCTTCATGGCTGAGCAGCATTAGGAAAAAAATTAAAATGCTTACATGTACGTATATTAAAATATGATATTTAATATGTACAAATTTCAGAGATTATAATGATATTATAATTATAATTGAATATAATTATTTTTATATAAATGTTATATTTTACATATAAAATATACCAAAATAATACACACACACACACATATATATATATTCACCGTTTTTATCACTCCACTTGAAGTGACTGTCATGACGGCTGAGCAAATTCACCATATCTTTTACAAATAATACACTTGTACCACGAAGGTGAGAATATAGTTATTAAAGGGTTAGTTCTCCCAAAAATGAAAATTATGTCATTAATTACTCACCCTCATGTCGTTACACACCCGTAAGACTTTGTTCATCTTTGGAACACAAATTAAGATATTTTTGCTAAAATCCAATGGCCCAGTGAGGCCTCTATTACCAGCAAGATGATTAACACTTTCAAACGCCCAGAAAGCTATAAGATATATTTAAAACAGTTCATGTGACTACAGTGGTTCAACCTTAATGTTATGAAGCAACGAGAATAATTTTTATTCTCGTTGCTAGAGGCCTCACTGAGCCATCGGATTTTATCAAAAATATCGGGTGTGGAACGACATGAGGGTGAGTAATAAATGACATAATTTTCATTTTTGGGTGAACTAACCTTTTAAGACCTGAAATATGTGACTCATATTTAATCATAGCGCCTATTTTACAATTTGTTTAGACGTTTTTGGAGATTGCGAGGCTCTTACGGCCGTCAGCGGCCGTTTAATGCTCGTGTACTCGCAGAGAACAGCTTCATCTCGGCCAGTGCTTTGGAGATTTGGCTTTTACAATTAAGATGTTAAAGAAATCTTTAATTCGGGATATTGCTTTTTTAATGGTATCTTATTTTATATTTTATTATATTTTATAATAAACATATAAAATATAACATTTGAAAAAACAAATAACCATATTAATACCTTCAGAGACCTATAATTGTTTTTCATTTAAATATTATACCTCAAATGTGTATAGATTTAGAAATAGTATTAATAATTATCGAATTTAATAATTATAACATTTATATTATATTATTTTATATTGTTTATACTGTTAGCACTTTATTTAAGACTATTTTAGTCAGTGTAAATTTGCCAGCATAAGGTCTTAGAGGTCACCTCAGCGTGTTTTTTGGTGCACTTTTTCTGCAGGTCTGGTGGAGATGGCAGCGTATGGGGTAGAAGTGATGAAAGAGGAAAGAGAGCTCTCTGAGATCTGGGCAGTTCAGTCAGCATCTCAGCAGGCCTTATGGAGACTATTGAGGACTGCACTGGCTTTTTAGGTCCCTTTGAACAGGTGCTTTTCTCCCAGTGCTGCTGGCTTTGCTTTGGATTTCCAAACACAAAGAGCTGCTATATCCCATACATTTAAAGCCCCCACTTGTTTGTGCGTGGACACACACACATGCACTTATGAGTACACGTGGAAGCAAATGCACAAGCTCAAACACACTTTTGGGGGTCCTCTCGGAGGGATTTCCTTTGCACCTGTTTATTTGTTCTTTTTTCCCCCCTCAATATATATATATATATATATATATATATATATAGAGTGGATCTAACTCACCCAAAACAGTGTGGATGAATGTGAGTGGCAAAATATCCTCTGGGTTCTCCCTCTTTCTGACTCTGTCTGTCTTTCTCTCTATCTCTGTCTCTCTCTTAAAGACTCCTCCGGATCTCATGATTTATGTATGAGGCTGAGGCGTGATTCATCTTGGCATGGGGAGAGAAGTTGTCCTTTGTCTTCTGCTCTGTTGGCCAGTAAGAGGTTTCCTGAGGTCTGGAGAAGGGTCTTAGAGTTGTTCTGGACTCAAATAGATGTGTGTGTGTGTGTGTGCATGTGTGTGTATGTGTGAAAGATAGAGAAGTGAGACTCTTTCTGGAGGTGTGGGAGTTTGCCCCACAGTTATTACCCAACTGGAACTGCTTCAGTATGGTGTTGGAGCCAGATTGCGACAGACACACCATGTAAACAAATAAACAAACAACCCTAGACTGTCAGATACGCAGCAAGGAGGCTTAATCTTATTATTGCTTAAACAGGACCCCGGTGGGAAATATAAAGATCTAACTAATCTAAAAAACTGGAATCTACTCACATTACAATGTTGTGAATGTAACATAAATATAAGTAAAATTAAAGTGGTTGTCCCAGATTTTTCCCAACCAGACAGGCTATTAACGTGGGTGACACATAGGAGATAACATAAGGTAGTTAATTGAAATAAAAGATTAGCATGAAATCTTAAATGAATAGCAAGTCTTTGACAAGAAGTAGTTTTAGTAATATGAAATATGTGAAAGGTATGAATAAATGCAGTTTGTTTTGTTTTATTTTATTTTATAAAAATATAGATATGAATGTTATGTAATTTGTTTGAACATATTATTAGTTTTTGATTTGTATATATGTAATTATTATACTAATGACAATTTTATGTACTGCATGTATATGTATCTATTTGCACTGTTGTATAAAATATATAGTTGTACAAACATAACGCTAATATCCCATAACAATTTTATTGCTCCTTTTTTTTTATCTTAGGAGATTTAACTATGAATTAAGTATGGATTTTGATGATAAATTAGACAGTTGTTGACATTCATTATGAGAAGTGCTGGGTAGTAACTTATTACTTGTAATCCTGATTATGTAATCGGATTCCAAAAATTTGGGACTTGTAATTATATTATTTTTTTTTTTTTTAATTTTATGCAAGTTACTAAACACTGCTATACTGTATACTGTATATACTGTAGCTGTAAAACACTATTCAGTTAACTATTTAACTACATGTTATTTTTATAATAATTGAACAACACATTTACATGTTCACAGTTGATATGGGATCACACGTTGACATGCAGGTAAACAAATATATATTTTTTTGTGTTCAATTATTTTATTTTGAAATTCAATTTCAAATATTTTTAATTTTAGATATATGATTTAATTAATCATTAGCTTTTCATCAACTTACACAATACCCCAGCAGTTCTTTTATTAACCCTAGTTTGGGAAACCCTGGCATATGTAATGTTTAATGCATTTCATGTTGTTGATAACAAAGAAGGTACACAACAATCCCATTTAAGTCTAAGTGATAAACAAGTTATGTCAAAAGTAATCTAAAATTAGTCAGAATACATTACCTAAAATGAGTAATCAGATTACATTAGGCTACTATCTACAGTTTTCATCATGTAGGCCTAATTTGTAATCAGTAACAGACTACAATTTGCAAGTAATCTGCCCATCACTGAATACAGATGTATAAGATTAAGATATATATATATATATATATATATATATATATATATATATATATATATATATAATATATATATTTTTACTAGTCAGTGCAGGACACTATAGTTCATTTAAGTGAGGATAGCAAAATAAAGTAAACTGTGACATATTATACCCAAAAATACTTCATACAGTGGACTACCAATAAAAGTGATAAAAATTTGGAAACAAAAATTATTCTGTCACTTTATTCGGACACCTGACCATGTTTTGCTGAAGTGTTATCTGACATAATTAAGATTTATTTTTTCTGACACAGTTTAACTCCAAGAGCTTGTCATATTTTATTACCATTTTTTTAAACTATTACTGAATAAACTATATTAATTAATGAAATGTTCGAGTTGTCTGAAAAAATATTGGTTTGACTATATATATATATATATATATATATATATATATATATAAAAATTCCTCATTACAAACATTTTAAAAAATCAGGATAAACAAATGTCTCAAATGTGTAATCAAGAACAAGAAGGTAGCCTAGACATGCTCACTGAAGTTGGGGAAAGAAAAAAACCAACTCCGCAAACAAACAAGTGCAGGAGGGAGGTGTGTTTTCCTGTCTTTTTTAACATGACGGGGGATGGACGGATGCTGAGAGGATGATAGCGCGCACTTCCTGGGGTATTTTTCCCTTTCTACATCACTCGCTCCAGCCTTCAGAATCTCCAATAGACACATACACAAACACAGAAAAAGAGCGAAATCTTGTCAAAGCAAGCAACGAGTACAGATTAGAGATTTCTGTCCGCCTTCACAGCCTAAACAGCGTGGTCATTCCTGGGGGGATTTGAGACATTGGAAGGGATAGAAGCGGTTGTTTGGGGGAATAGACTGGTACAAAACCACCAATTTCATACTACACATGTGGATTAAGTCTCTCCTCTTTCAACAGCTCCGAAATGCCCATGTAACAAATTACATTCCTGTGACTGCAGCAGGGGCGCCGGGCCTGTATTCAGATGCTCTTGCGCCTGGCAGTGCCCGGCCCGTGCCAGATTGTCTGCAGGCGGCGTTCGCGCCGGCTTTGATCGCGTGCCAGAGCGGCCTCACAGGCGCTTGGCTCCCCGATCACTCCCCCATCAATACGCTGGCACGCCGTCCTCATATCAAAAATGACCCAATTAGTAGACATCGATGTGTTCTGACAGGCACTACCTGCTGGAGTAAAGCAGGCAGCGCGAGCCGCTTTTCTCTCTTCGTGCCGTTCGCAACCCTCCCGCGCGCTTTGAAAACGGCGAGAGGTGAAAATGCAGTTGTTTGTTTCCCTCTTTCCTACCTGTCTTGGTGCTGACTACCCCCCTCCACTTCCCCACCCTCAGGGTAGTCTTTGAACAGCGGTTTGGGTGTCAGGCGCGCGCGCAGAAAGCAGTTTAACTAAAACTGTAGTGAGGTGATTAGAGTACTTACTGACAGGAAACATTGTTCTCCTACTGACTGATTGTCAGCACTCATCTTGGCAACTGACAGCCCGAATCCTTCTACATACCTACCTCCACGCCCCCTCCCGATGGCTCTGAGCGCTCCGCGTGTGTGTGCGCCTTCGAACGTGTGTGCGCGCGAGGGTATTTCATCCTCGTCCCTCTTATGCATGCCTATCAAAACCTCTGCCTGAGCACTCAATCTTGCGCGTGTGTGGGGAGGCTCCAGCAAAGATGGTGGTAGATTCATCAAACATTCATACATCACCCACCTCAGGAATCGGTGCTCAGTGAAGTACTACACTAGATTCCCTTTGATTTCGCTCTGTTCAGACGCCTTCCTATCATTTCTCATGCGCCGCTCTCTGCTTCATCCGCAGACTCGAGATGGAGCTGCCCTGCTAACTCAACAGGCAGTCCTCCGAGCTATACGTTGGCAAATAAAACAGCCCTGCCTTAATGAAAGCCAGTCTCAATATTTCACGCGGCCACCATTAGCCAAATGAACTAACAAGATTTCTGGCTGCTTCTGGGAGTTTCTTTCCCCATCACACGCTCATAGGGTGGGACTACTACAGTTTAGTTTTTCACTAACTTTTAAGAAGTGTTGTCAGCCCAACCGACTGCAAAATATGATGTCAGTTTAATGTTACACATCCACACTGTAAAACTGAACAGTGAAATCAATTAAATTAGTAATTAAATTAGTTCGTTTCACACAAATAATAATGAAAGTTCATTATACTTAATAGAAAAAAGTTGTATGAACTCAACATTTGATTGTAGTAAGCTGAACTTAATGTGATTGAGTTACAGCAGATTTCTAATTCCCAGTATGCTTTGCATCAGACTTTATAACTAAGGAAAATAAATGTTGAAATTAAGTGTTATTTTGTGTTTTTGCACAAGATTAACATAGGGAGACATCAGTTAGTGTTTTACGTTGTGTTGTTGGGTTTCTGTTATGTTAGTTAGTTTACATAAATGTTTTGAGTTAATAAGTTTCCTCAAATGTTTTGAATACTTTGAACTTGAGTTTTACAGTGCATATATATTTTTATTTTTAGTGTTTTTAAGCATTTAAATGAATATTATTTCAATATAATTAAATAAGGCTACGTCCACACGAAGCCGGAGCTTATCCAATCCGATCTTTTTTTTTCCTCGTCTCAAGAAATATCTGCGTCCACATGAAACCACTGAAATGACTCAAAACGATGTAGTATACATGCCATTACATGCCATTACCAGTATTTGGTGCTATAATTCTGTCACAGAGATACACTTAAAAACAGCGAATAAGACTTGGAGCATGCGCATAAACCTTGTACGCTGTATACAAACTATTGTAAAGCTTAGAAATAACGCTTTATTTTGGCTCAGTAGCTTCTGCAGCACGAACACAAGCATCTAGAGTCTGCTATTGTTGTTGTTGCTGTTTTGTGCTGTTAGCGGCATCTGATTAGGGTCGACACGTGGGGTGATGACATCATCGTTTCACAAAATATACGGATAGGCTGTCCACAAGAAAACGCAAAGACACCGTTTTCAGATTTATCCAGTTTCACCTTCCAGGGCGTGCGGCCCCTTTAAATCTCCCACTCCCCCGTCCCCGAGAGCTCTCAACTGCCTTAAACAGCAAACACAAAGTTCACACAGCTAATATAACCCTCAAAATGGATCTTTACAAAGTGTTCATCATGCATACATCGATTCCTGTGAGTATAGTATTTATTTGGATGTTTGCATTTGATTCTGAATGAGTTTAAGGCTGTGATCCGTGGCTAACGGGCTAACATTACACACTGTTGGAGAGATTTATAAAGAATGAAGTTGTGTTTATGAATTATACAGACTGCAAGTGTTTAAAAATGAAAATTGCAACGGCTCTCTTGTCTCCGTGATTTCAGTAATAAACGATGGTAACTTTAACCACATTTAACAGTACATTAGCAACATGCTAACGAAACATTTAGAAAGACAATTTACAAATATCACTAAAAATATCATGTTATCATGGATCATGTCAGTTATTATTGCTCCATCTGCCATTTTTCGCTATTGTTCTTGCTTGCTTACCTAGTCTGATGATTCAGCTGTGCACATCCAGACGTTTTGCTCTTGTCTAATGGCTTGAACATGGGCTGGCATATGCAAATATTGGGGGCGTACACCCCGACTGTTACGTAACAGTCGGTGTTATGTTGAGATTCGCCTGTTCTTCGGAGGTCTTATAAACAAATGAGATTTATATAAGAAGGAGGAAACAATGGAGTTTGAGACTCACTGTATGTCATTTCCAACTATGCCAAGATAAATTCAATTTTTCATTCGATGGCACCTTTAACAAAGTGGTGCTAACCAATGGTCACACAGTCTAGGTAACGGCAACTCATATAGACATTCTTCATATCTTTGTTCAAGCTGTAATTCTTGTAAAACATGCCGTTTCACCCGGTTATCCCTGTGATGTCCAGTATTTTTTCCCTATATTTAATGCCTGTATGAGTCCATCTGGGCAGTGAGTAAATATCTGGGTTCAACAGCTGATGTCCTGTAGCTTTGAGCTGGTCGATGTGGAGGCCTTGCAGGTCTCTACTGCCATGTTCCGGCAAGCTGCTCGCATCGACAAACATTTGGCACAGACATCACTACCAGCTGGAGCGGGCATTTCTGCCATTCTGAACGTCCCCTAATGTCACTCTCTCTCATCTGTCGCATAAGGCTCATGTTAACACACACAGACTTCTCGGCCCATTGGCTTGTACGCAGGCGAGACGTAAGTGAACTTTAAGAGTCGGTCCTCAGATAAAATCTCATGTAATTAGCCATAATGGGGGTAGTTAAAGAACTCGGAAGCAGATGTTTGGCAGGGAAATTGAGACGCTGGTATATAAAATAGGTATTTTAAGGTGAGGCGGCTACCTGAGGCTATACTGTATCCAGATCAGTCTTATAGATAGCGTTCAGTGAGCAACATCCATTCTGTCAAGCTCGATCTGATCTCAGATTAGCTCTACCACTTTAAAGCATCTGTGAAAGTGAGTTCCTGTGGAGTGGAAGGAGTGTTGCAGCTGTGCTTTGGAGCAGGTGTGTGAAAGCGGATGAACTCGGATGTGGATGTTGTCCACTGTGTGGCTTTTACCTATAGCTACAGGCTGCAGACAGCCTAATTTAACCCCTTTCAGTTTGATACAGCTGTGAGACATGATATCATAATACATATCTCTTTTGTATTGCTTTACAGTATTATATGCAGACTGTTGCTAAAGGAGATTTGAATATATGAGGTGACACCTGATGAGCACTAAACTTGGCAATATGTGCGTATTTTGTATCATTCATAGTAAATTGTGATGATCTGAATGAGTTTTGTAAGGAATATTGGAGAGTAAATAAATTACATATAGCAATAGTTTTCAGATATTGATGAATGCTGCTTTACGAAGTTGTTTGTCCCCTGTTCATTAGCATTCTCACTAAACAAATACACAGAGTAGCACTAGACGAATTATATACTTTCTCACCCTGGGCTTATTTCCTCAGCTATTTTTGTCAAGATAATATTTCAAACTCTTAAAAAAACAGAGTAGCAGGGAAGGTAGGAATAGGCTTTTTAAGGACATTGTTTATCTACGAGTAAAACAGCTGAAAAGAACCGAGGCTAATTTGTACACCTTGCCACATCTTGCCTGCTAGTGGAGGGAGACTCCAATAAAAAAGATTTTCCAGCTTTTACCATTATCTTTTGATATATGTCAGGCTTGCAGGTGCTTTACCATGGCCTGAGGGGAGAGGAGGTGTTTAAGATAAAAGACAGGTTATTACAATGTGACAGAGATTCAACAGGACCTGCAGGTCAGGACACTAATGCAGGCTAGACGGAGAGCTCTATTTGGGCTGTTTATAAACTGAAGTCGTCTGAAGTCTTCCTGCATAGTACTACCTATATTACACTGATGTGCATTTGGTTTAACACACCAGCAACCCAATCCAGGTTTTATATAGGCTTATTTTAATCTACCAGCTATACATCATGCTACTCAACATTTAAAAGAATTCAATTACAGTCAAACTTCCTTTTAAAAAAAATGTTAGCCACAAGTTACTAATAAAAAGTATTAGCTAAATGCAGTAAAAGCTACTATTTTCATTTGATATTTTTAATATTTAAAATGTATTAATTATTAATTTTAAACCAGTTTTCAGTAAAACTAGAAAATAATTAACTGAATTGAAAGCATAGTGATGAAGCATAATTTAACTACAGTAAATATTATTTGTAATAGTTATAGTTTTATAATTGTTTAATAGTTTTTTAAAATAAATATTTTCATATTAATGTACTATTGCAGTGTACTATTAATGTACTATAATGTTTTTGCAACTACAAATGTTTTTTTCTTTTTAATTTATTAATTATTTATTTATTTATCTATTTTTCACCTCAGTTTCCTTTTCTAACGTGTAAACAGGGACAAGGAGGTGCAAGAATTACAAATGCAAGCACAGTTTATCCAAAAAAGAAAATAAAAAGCCACAAACACAGATAATCCAGTCCTGGAACAGGAATATAATCCAAACAAGGGAATCAGGAACATCATGCAAAACAGAGAAACCAGGAGCACAACAAATTACAGGAAATAAAAAACTGAAATATCGAAATCGGAGGGCGTTCGCGTGCAGTTTTTACCTAGGAAACTCGTATTTGCGATAATTCCAGAGCACGTGAAGGCAGCATAAATACACAGGGATCACAAGGGCTAACCAGGGACAGGTGAAGATAGAAACTAACAAGGTAGGCAATGAAAACAAAGGAAACAGGAACTAAACACAGGAAGACAGAACACAGGAACAAAACTAAACTTCAAAATAAGAGTCAATTAAACAATACAGGGGAACACAGGCAGGAGGACAGCTGCATGAGCAATATAATAGGCTAAAAATTCTTGATGGAAAAATTAGCTATATACTGAGATGTTATGAAAAGTAAAGTAAGCACTTAAGTTAGTAGCATCGCTACTTTTATTTAAACCCTAACACTCATAGTTAGGGGTGTAACAATACACTCATTTCACGATTCGATACTATTCACAATACTGAACTCACAACACTTTAAGCCAAAATAAAAAAGAGCTCTTTTTGATTATTATTACTTCTAAGACATTTGGTAAAAAGATATTGAATATCACAATAGGCCTACATATATTGATTACATCACTGATACATATTGTTGCAATTTTATATAACAATATATCGATATAACAATATATCGTTACACCCCTACTCATAGTAAACGTCAGATTTTAGACTGAGGAGACTGGCTGATTATTATAAAAAGGCAAACTCTTTGTGAGGCCTAGGTATTCAGGACATTTTATCTGCAAAATGTTGGAAAAATTTTGTTTTAGAATACCTAATGTGGTGTATCATCTGCTGAGCCACGCACCGTTTCTGTAAGTTCCTTTCAGGAGGAACCATGGCTTGTTTGTTTTTGTGTGGCATGGGAAAATATCACTTTGAAAAGTCATCCAGAGAAGCAAAAAAGTAAAACACCTTTCTAGTTAATTAACCCAAATCCTTTCAGCGTGGTTTCACCCTGTTTTAAAAGCTTGAAACTTGACCATTAACCTCAAAATGGATGAGAAAGCGCTCTCTCTTCGACTTTTTTCTTCTCCAGCAAAATGTGACATAAAAAGCCTGTGAAATGAAATGATGAGTTTAAAACGTCTTTTTGAGGCAAACCCAATTAGGGCTCGCGCAGTTTTTTTCCACCTCACAAAAAGCCTTACATTAGGACGAGGGCTAGTTATTAGTTCCGCAGTCGTTATTTTACAAATCATTTCTGTTTGCCTTCCGCACACTGTGGCAGAGAGTGGGCTCCAATTAGAAAGGCATTAAAACAGCAACCAGGACTTAGCTGCATTACACCCAGCAATGACATTCCACCTGCCATTATGTTATTAGCAAAGAGCTGGATCGAGAGAGGAAAAAAGGCTTTTAATTGAAAATAAAGAAAAAAATAAAGGCATTTTGAAAGTAGCAGCTGTTAGCTTGTAGATCTTTCAGCAGCTGTTGCTGTCAAGTCTGAATATGGGCCTATTCACCTCAAATCTCGCTCTCTTGAATGACCACATAACGCTGGCTGGCCCTTCGCTTTGTTCAGCCTGGGAGACAGAAATGCTGTTTTTCAAAATGAGCTCTGTAGTAATGTGGATTGTGTTTTCAGATTGGACTAAGAACAACAATAATATGTTATGTGAGTGAAATCTGTACTGGAACTCACATTTCATTGTTATGTTGACATTAGTGTGCGTACATGAACAATCAACTTTGATGTGACTTTTCAATGGCTTTGCAACTTGCAGTCTGACAGATGGGCCAGGAAGGACCCTTTGCGCAGACTCTGCGTGCACTGATGGGTCGTCTGTCTTTAGATTTGGGTCATTGTTTGTTGCGGCCTGAGGTACTGGGCCAAAGTCAGTAAATTCTTACAGACACCCCACATTCAACCCCCATTATCCCACTCGGCCTTCAGATGCACAAATGTACATCAGCATCGTTCGTTTTTTTTTTTTTTTATCTGCCTGTGCAACATGGATCTAACATCAGAGTTATCATTATATAAATTTATTGATTTTTATAATATTAATTCAGGCCAACAAGTTGCATTATGTTTTTTCTATGACCTTTTTGTAACATACATCTCTCCAGTAGGACGCAACATGTCTTTTTGAGCTATTCAATTTGTTCAAACACTGATTCATTTAACTAGCGGCGGTATTTATGAGTGATTCATTAATTCGATTCTTTCAAACACAGTGATTCATTAGGCTTGTTCAAGATGCATCGCAGACCGATCGGCGTATGACATCAAAGCACCGCGAGCAAACGATTCAAAAGGATAGGAGTTGTATGCTCTCCAAACGCCCTCGCGGTACTTTTATGTCATACACCGATCGGTCTACGCAGCACCGATGCATCTTGAACAAGCCTATTTACTGTAGGAACGAAATATGTGACCGTCTTCAAGCGAGTCATTGAATCATCCACTCATCCGATTCCGAAACACTGATTCATTCAAGATCTGCTGTCCGTTTTCTCTGAGACGCACATCTGCTGTGGATTTGTTTGGAATTATCTCGGTTGGCAGGGCGAAAACCGACAAATTACCAGTAAGTATTGCATATATGTAAGTTAATCAACATTATCTTCTTGTTTATTGAACTGTTGTAGCTATAAACGCATAATAACAATCATGCTGTTGGTCTGTGCGTCGCGTGGCTGTGTGTACCTGAACAACAGCGCTCTTGCTCATGTGATGTTGCGTAAAAGTATAAAACATTTCAATTATATGAATAATATTCTTAGTATTGCATTGTAACATGTTCTTGTACTGCCAGAGCTGATTTGTGTTGGTCTCCATGTGCTGTATCGTATAACCAGTATGATTAAGAATGAGATTGGGTGTGTTGTGCTTTGGGCTCGCGTTGCAGACTGTAATGATGAACTGTGAGCTTGCGTTCCTCCATCTAGCCTTGCTACTGACCTGAGGTCAGGGCTACAGCAGCGGTGGGAGAGGAGGACTGTGCATAAATCTGCTTAGCTGCATACATGCAATGAAATAGTGTCTCATTAAATTGGTGGTTTAGATATAGTTGGTATACATACACATGTCGGTTGATCTGTATAGTTTATGTATCCTGCTTGCCTTTTACATTTCCAACCACGGTATTCGCACAACTGTAACGCATTTACATTGCTTCTACCTTCAGTTAAACAGCTAACAGTGATTGTAAATTAATTGCCTAAATTATTACATTATTTGCTAACTGCATTCTTTAAATTGTAATGTTGACATTCTCTGTAAAGCTGCTTTGAAACGATATGTATCGTGAAAAGCGCTATACAAATAAATGTGAATTGAATTGAATTGTAACTAAGGCTACAATATGCCTATCATGATTATAAGCTATATAGAGACCCAAACGATAGAGTCAGGTCTCTCATAACAGTCAGTCATAAAAATGATAAATAAACATACAGAATCCAATTCCCGTTGGCCCAAGGTTTCACCCTTTCTCATTTTCCCTGTGGTTAAGGGTTAGCATCACTTTAGGTCATTTCCTTCATTTGCCTAGACAAGAAATGGTACCAAATGAGTTAACCTCCTTGCCCCTTAGCCCCTCCCCCCTTACTATTCCCTGTCGGAGAGTTGTGTGTTGCCATTTGGCCACAAGGCATTGTGTGTTTTGCAGCCTTGCCAGCAACTGCCATTTGGAGTCTTAAGAGGCAAAGGACCCTCCCCCTTTGAACTGCAGCCAGCTTTCTATGCTCTCTATCCCCCCCCCCCTTTTTAATAACTTCCCCAGAAGGCACTTCCCTCTTTTTTTCTCTCCACTTTACACCCCCTTCCTTTTAATTTGACCATGGCTTTCTCTGGCAGTGCTGTGATGCTGATAAGAAAGGTATGGCTGCATTTAACTGACAGCTCACCGTCTTCCCGATTGTATGTGCATGTGCAAATACGTTTGTGTGCATTTAGATCTGAATTCAATGCCACTCAGTGAGCTCTGCTCTTAAACATCCCGCGGGGGTTTCTGTCTGTAGTATTGCGTAGAACCAAGATGCTAGACTGGGAAGGTAAAAGCATGATAAGTCCCAGACAAATCATGTGAATTTGATGTGGTGCTTCCAAAAAGCAATGCTTTCAGAATGTTTCAGTTTACATGTTAAAGTCTGCCCATTTCCACACACATACTCTTTTTCCATATGAAGACTTCAGAGTCGAACGATGACATAACTATGTTACTACTTAACCTTAGCGCATATAAATAGCACATTGTGGTCATTGTTTAGTCTTTTAACATGTTTTGTTGTCTAAAGTAATTTAGTGTGTTTATACCAGTGGTTTTCAAATTGTTGATTTGAAGCCCTCCATATGGAGTAAGATATTTTTTGGTATTTCTGCTATAATTATAACAAAGCTTCTTGTTTTTAAACTTTTTTATTAACAGAAACTGAGAATATTGATATATTAAATGAATTAACCATGATTCATTACAGACGTTTCAAGAACTGTTATTCAGTAAAAAAAAAAAGTTATTAAAGTAATTTTAGGTTGTTTTAATATACCAATAATAATTTAATAATTTTTTTTTTAGTCACCCCCCCTAACAATTATTAATTTAATATTAAAAAATGAAGCGAATGACTTACTGAGAATTATTTTAACATCAAAAGTTATTTGATTCAGCAACTTTACACCATCACACGCAGCTTTTGATGCAAAAGTCAGAAGTTTGTTTTTCTGAAAACTTTTTACATTGGGGGCTTTTGCACTGAATAGTTATAGGAACTAGCCACCATGGTCGTTCTCGAGAACTAAATGTTCCCCTAGGGCCATTTTCTTTGTTGCATTCGTACCGCCAGTAGGAACTCTGAAGTGACGTAATCCGCGCTTGTTGTGACTTTTATTTTGACACCGCGATGGAAATTTATTTTGATGGCGCTGAGAACGGCAGAGCCTTAGCACACAGCGCTCTCATTCCCGTCTTCATTAGTTTAAGCTCTGTTTAACAGTCCTGTCTAATATGTTATTATATAGAACTGTTATACAAAGAAAGTAAACAGCATATGAAGTAGTGTTTTGCTTTGTCCCCTCAAAGTCGCATTGGATTTTCTCCCTAGCGTAAAGATTGAGAGGTCCATCTGTCACTGATTTCCATGTTCGTAGAGTTAGTTTGTGGCTATAAACTGTGTGTGTACACAGCCTTTTTAAAAATGGCGGGTACTGGTGTTTCACGTGCGTTCGGCCAATCAGCTTACACTTACATTACTGGTAGCTCCTATTGTGGGTTATCTGGGTTAGACCCTACTCTGAAGTAGGAACTAATTTAGTTTCCCTAAAAGATGTTCTTAGAATTAAAATAGTTTCCAGTTCCTGCGGCGCGAGCACGCCAAAAAGCGGGCACTTCCGCCATTAGTTCTGGAACTATGAAAAGGTTCCTCCGGTGCGAAAGCCCCTATTATCTGTTTTTCTGGCCCTGAACCACCTTTTGCAGTGTAAATGTGAGAAAAGGTTCTAATCTGAGCACCAGTACCAGGATCCTGTTGGTGGAAAAGGGGCAAGTGAGGCCTGGGATTCAATGACAGATGTGTGAGGAGATAGGCAATGTAGACTATCAGCTTGCCCAGGGGGCTTGCTCTCACTTGTCATGGGATGGAGAGAAAAAGACCCCTAGACACCTGTCTGACACCTCTCATCAGCGCAGTATCCTGAATCCTGCAGAGGGCTACTGATGGTCTGAAATCTCACACCTTTAAGCTACTGTTTGCACTCAGCGCCTGTCATATCCACTTTACAGAACAACAGCCTCGGGGTGCGCGAAAGAGGCAGCTATTGTAAAACGAAGAGCTGAAAAAAGCAAAATCTGTCGTATTATGGCATCATACTACATTATGTCATCCACAATGCAATGCGAAGCATTAAAGAAATAGCCTTCCATGCTTCAGCATTTATTTTGTCATGTGGTATTATTTCTAACAGGCTGTTTCCATGTGAACACATCTGTTTTGTCGCTGTGGAAGCACAAGAGACGTTTGGTCACATGCCAGTGTTTGTAATTAAGGCTGTCCTGTGTTCAAAAACATGGGGTCTTTAAACATAAATGTAAAAAACATACGTGAGCGCTCCCTTTCTCTCTTTGCCATCTCTCTGTACTCCTTGTGAGTGAGGGTGAGCGGGGAGGGAGGTGACCTTGCCGGCTGTAATTAAAGTGAAACACCTTGACTTGTCACCATTGGCTCAGACAGCTTAAATCTCCCTAATGTAAATCGGCCCGCTGCTGACGCGCTGCTAGGCATGGCCACGGAGAAGATAGAGGTGGTGGTGATCCATCTCTGTACACACACGTAGACACACACACACACATATGCATGCAAGGTCTCCCACCCAATTGTGTTAGCATGCGTTTTTATTTATTTTACACACCAGGCACCATGTTGCAAAGCTTCATAGCCACAAAACCTCCTGGGATAGAGGTGTGTTTGCTCATGAAAAGGGGCTGAAATGTCACAGAGTGGTGAGAATATGTGG
Source organism: Megalobrama amblycephala (assembly GCF_018812025.1). Lineage (NCBI taxonomy): Eukaryota > Metazoa > Chordata > Actinopteri > Cypriniformes > Xenocyprididae > Megalobrama > Megalobrama amblycephala. The sequence goes on from NC_063056.1 coordinate 29,602,611, forward strand.
GCTTCATTAAAAGAACTGTCGGGGTTCAATGCAAGTTAAGCTCAATTGACAGCACTTGTGGCATGATGTTAATTACCACAAACGTTAATTTAGGCTTGTCCCCCTTTTTCTTTAAAATATTGAGGTTACAGTGAGGCACTAACCATGAATGTGAATGTTAACATGATTTTAGTGTGAAAAATCGCTAATATTTTCTGTGTGAAGTTACACTCTAAATGAATATCCTGTTAAATTTACTGTAAAAAAAAAAAAAAAAAAAAAAAAAAATTGTGGTTGCCAGAATATCAGAGTGACAATATTTAAATTATAGCATGGTATATATTGGTGTATTTTACAACTTATAATGGTATATTTCATTAAGTGATATAATAATAATATAAGAATCTACTTGAGCTACTAAAAATCTGCTTTTTATGTTAAAATGCGCTGATAATCACTATAATAAATAATAATACAGGCGGTAAAAAAGAAAGTCACATGATAAATCAGCGTGGCCTATCAATAAACATACAAAACACCATCAGGATAACACACAAAACTAAAATTATGCAATAAACATTAACTAAATAACATAAAATGTAACAAAACATAAATATAAAATATAATCATATGTGTGATGTGTCATGCAGGGACTTCTGGGAATGTTCTTTTACTGTTTTTTATCGTACTTTAATTTAATTGTAATTTATACAGTTCAGTTGCAAAAACAAATTTGACAGTATTTTACAGTATAATGACAACGCATGCAATATTATACCATTTACAGTTTTTCCACTGTATATGATAAGATAATTATCAGTTATAACTCAAGTTTTAACTGAAGAATTAATGGAAGTGTGTGTGTGTGTGTGTATATATATGTGTGTGTGTATGTATAAAATGCTAAGCTTCACACTTTGGCTTTTAGATCCTCTTAAAATTGGCCCTATTTATATCCATTTATATCCATTTTAATTGCCTAATCATAGCCTCAATTATTGTTGTTGTTGTCGTCACAAATGCTGTCTGTCGTTTGAACTTGTTTTGAACCCATATTCCTTTAAAGTCCCTGTAAAGTCAATTCTGAGAATTCTTTCTAAACACTTTATAAATGTTACAAATGTATTGCTGAAACACATTACATAGACTGAGAATTGTGTAATGCTTAAATGTAAAGCGTTAAACAGTTTTTCACTAAGTCTCTGTTCAGGATTTTTTGGGCGGAGCTAAAACGGGGGTCTGATGACGCACTTGGTTCCCTGAGCATAGCCCCACCCCTAACACTATATAACTGTCAATGACGCACCGAGCGTGGCGCCACCCCTAATGCTACAGCGGCTCACTCGCTCAATCTCGAGTGTCATTACAGTTATACAGCCCCTTGCATATTTAGCTACTAATGCCTTCGTTATGCAAATGCATATTACATAGTGGTTATATACAATACAGCTCGGTCTCCTTATTTAAATTTCCTAAAACGATTATATAAAGAATTCTAAAGTGATCGTTCAACCGATGATATGATATGGACCCGGACAGTCTCTTGCCCCCTGCCTTCATCCTCCCGTCTCGCGGCGCCGTTATCTGTCGACTCGACAACAGTCGGCAGTACGTGCCCACCAATGAGTGTATGTTGCCGTGTGTGCTTATGTTATAAAAAGTAGGTAGTCCACAATAACTCTACTAAAATTTGCAACCCTCTAACGTGATACTTTTTATATGCATCATCAGTACGTTTGACTCATTAGACAAGTCAGTTGATGAGATGGTAGCTCTCGCGAGTGGGTTTGGTTTCAGCGCCGACTGCGGACACGCCCCCAGCATTTGAGAGCAGAGAGCGCTGCCTATTTTTTCGAGATTTTGATCACTTATTTCATTTACTTGCAGATTTTTTTAATCATTCAAATTTAGCTGGGTGGTTAATAACACATTTTTCTGCGGTGTGACAAACTCAGAACACATACTTTAAAATGACTTTACAGGGACTTTAAATAATCTGATATACAGGTGCTGGTCATATAATTAGAATATCATCAAAAAGTTTATTTATTTCACTAATTACATTCAAAAAGTGAAACTTGTATAATACATTCATTACACACAGACTGATATATTTCAAATGTTTATTTCTTTTAATTTTGATGATTATAAATGACAACTAAGGAAAATCCCAAATTCAGTATCTCAGAAAATTAGAATATTGTGAAAATGTTCAATATTGAAGACACCTGGTGCCACACTCTAATCAGCTAATTAACTCAAAACACCTGCAAAGGCCTTTAAATGGTCTCTCAGTCTAGTTCTGTAGGCTACACAAACATGGAAAAGACTGCTGACTTGACAGTTGTCCAAAAGGCGACCATTGACACCTTGCACAAGGAGGGCAAGACACAAAAGGTCATTGCAAAAGAGGCTGGCTGTTCACAGAGCTCTGTGTCCAAGCACATTAATAGAGAGGCGAAGGGAAGGAAAAGATGTGGTAGAAAAAAAGTGTACAAGCAATAGGGATAACCGCACCCTGGAGAGGATTGTGAAACAAAACCCATTTAAAAATGTGGGGGAGATTCACAAAGAGTGGACTGCAGCTGGAGTCAGTGCTTCAAGAACCACTACGCACAGACATATGCAAGACATGGGTTTCAGTTGTCGAATTCCTTGTGTCAAGCCACTCTTGAACAACAGACAGCGTCAAAAGCGTCTAAAGACAAAAAGGACTGGACTGCTGCTGAGTGGTCCAAAGTTATGTTCTCTGATGAAAGTACATTTTGCATTTCCTTTGGAAATCAGGGTCCCAGAGTCTGGAGGAAGAGAGGAGAGGTACACAATCCACGTTGCTTGAGGTCCAGTGTAAAGTTTCCACAGTCAGTGATGGTTTGGGGTGCCATGTCATCTGCTGGTGTTGGTCCACTGTGTTTTCTAAGGTCCAAGGTCAACGCAGCCGTATACCAGGAAGTTTTAGAGCACTTCATGCTTCCTGCTGCTGACCAACTTTATGGAGATGCAGATTTCATTTTCCAACAGGACTTGGCAAAAGCTACCAGTACCTGGTTTAAGGACCATGGTATCCCTGTTCTTAATTGGCCAGCAAACTCGCCTGACCTTAACCCCAGAGAAAATCTGTGGGGTATTGTGAAGAGGAAGATGCGATATGCCAGACCCAACAATGCAGAAGAGCTGAAGGCCACTATCAGAGCAACCTGGGCTCTCATAACACCTGAGCAGTGCCACAGACTGATCGACTCCATGCCACGCCACATTGCTGCAGTAATTCAAGCAAAAGGAGCCCCAACTAAGTATTGAGTGCTGTACATGCTCATACTTTTCATGTTCATACTTTTTTTTAGTTGGCCAAGATTTCTAAAAATCCTTTCTTTGTATTGGTCTTAAGTAATATTCTTAAGTAATATTCAGTATCTGAGATACTGAATTTGGGATTTTCCTTAGTTGTCAGTTATAATCATCAAAATTAAAAGAAATAAACATTTGAAATATATCAGTCTGTGTGTAATGAATGAATATAATATACAAGTTTCACTTTTTGAATGGAATTAGTGAAATAAATCAACTTTTTGATGATATTCTAATTATATGACCAGCACCTGTACTGTAAAACACTCATTTGGCACATAAAGCAAGTTCATATCCATGTACTACTGAACAGACAGAATCTAAAATCAAATACAAAGAAAAAATTCAAACAGCACATTTACAGCAACAAGTTAAACAAGTGTGTTTCACATGGAAAAGGATCAAAATACAAACTATTTAATGATTAGGAAATGAGAGGCCGCCTCAGACAGAATCGGAGGGAGGAATGTCTGCCAAACAGCTCTAGGCTGAATAGATGGCATGTAGAAGAATGTTTTGGGTCTGTGTGCCAAAATAACCAGTTGTTGATGGCCCATGCCAGGCTGTTGCTGCCTGGGCAATGGGAACAGTGACAGGAGTCAGATGCCCAGTCTGTGTCAGTGCTAGGCACTGTGCCCAATACCTCTGACCTACAGGGCAACTGAGTACATGCCGCATGCTGAGAGGGCACAGAGGGCATGCACAAACATATACCCACATGTACTCAGTCCTATACGGGCCTCTGAGTTGGCAGGGTTATGTAAGCAGGGAGTGCTCCTGGCATGAAACTCAGGTCTCTATAGGTCTCCAGTGGGTATACAGCCTATAACAGAGCTAGTTTAGTGCCAAACTACAGGCCTTGGAGTCTCTTAGAGCGACAGCTTTGTGTTTTTGGCATTGTCTCAATTTGAGTGCTTGTTTTGGCAAATTGCTTAAGATTCCATTTTTTCTTTTGTGTGTGTGTGTAATAATTTGAAATAACATTCATGTTGATATGTGCTTGTAATGTGAGCATGTTAAGATGTAGTGAAAACAGAGTATATATTCAGTTCAGTGTTTATTTACGAGCAAAGTTGCAGATATTTGAGTGAGTCTGTTTTTAATTTCAGGTATGTTATGTAATATTCTATGTACTTCAGTGAACTTGCACTTGCTGTCATCTAACACTCACTTAAACTTAATCTTTAAAACACTAGTGATTTATTAACACTGTTAAGTTTAAAGGGGGGTATCACACACAGTTTCTGCCAATCTCATGTTAATCTTGAGTACATATAGATTAACAATGCATCCTTCTTATCTCCGAAAAGTCTTTAGTTTTGTCATTTTTATAAAAGATAGATACGCTAAACTGAATCTTTCCGAAAAAAGCCGAGCTCCTGGAGGTGTGCCTACCGTGCCTACCGCTTTTGTGTAGAGATCGCATGCTAGCTGCGACATCATTATAAATAAAAAGGGAACAAAAACATTTGTGTTTTTACATTATATGCACTTGCACGCCAATTGCCAACAAAACACAGACATCTGAGGCAGCTTTACTCACCACCCGCGATCTGCAAATCCAGCACCGAACTGGGACTTGTTTACAAAGTATTCATCACCGAATTCCCGGGAACAAACAAACATACATGCACAACTCCGTTGCTGCCCCGGAAAAACAAACTTCACCCACTGTTCCCTTTCTAGGTTCTATGGGAAGCTGAAAAAGGTAATCTTTCCCTCACAACCAAAAACACACTCCTTCGGTGACAGGAGCTGCGTCTCATTTCGGGGGCTGCGTCCTTCGGAGATCGCATTTGAAGGCTGAATACTTCATCAAGGATGTCATTTTTAAGAAAAGTAACCGTAATAAAATTGACTGATATTTATTGTGAGGTGTAAAATACTGTAATTTCTTTCTTACGTTGCAATCTAAAGCTTAATTTTCTTAAATGAGACTGCCTTGATGATGTATGGAGCCTTCAAAGGGTGCAGCCCCTGAATTGGGACACAGGCATTGTTGAAAAATCTCACATTAGCCAAGTTTCCATCCAGTTTTTGTGCCGTTTTGTTATCGATGGAAAAAGATTTTGTCAACATTTGAGAAATTTTATCGACAAATGGCATTTCCATCAGCTATATCGCTAAACATTTTAAAGCGCTAACCTTTTTCCGCAAAAAAAATCATTGGATGGAAACCTGGCTATTGTGAGATATAAACAAACTTCAAATTTTCTTTGTAATTGTAACTATATTATTTATTTATATTTTTTAACTTTGAAACAGGCTTCTATACTGTTTCAGGGTTCAGAGTTTTTTTAACTACTGTATTTGTACATTGTTCCTGTTGATATAGAGTACTGAAGGCTATTTATACTTTTTTTAACACAGGAAGCACCTAAAGTAAAGCTTAGCCCACCATGTTTCTGATCTCAGCAGAGCCTGAGCATCTGCAACATTCTATTCAGTTTTCTTTCTTCTGTCAGAATCTGAAGCTGAAGTGGGTTTAGTTCTCTGCAAGAGCAGCTTACAGAACACTCCCTGTGTGGCCCGCTAAACAAAAAGTCAGCTCGAGAGGGATTGGGGGGTTCCTGTGAACAGTGCATCTGGAGAAATGTAGAAGAAAGAGAAAATAAATGAACAAAAGACAAAGAAAGACGCACATGTGGCAGCAAACGGCAATTAAATAGTAGTTCAAAACCCTAGAAACAATTTTGGATGTGTAATATAGCATGCAGATGTTTTCCTCCTCACCAGGTCCACACCATCCTTAAACTCTGTGGACACCACACAGACCAATAGCATGAAAAAGTGATGGGATGTCACACACATGTCTTCGAACTTCCTGTGTCATCGTCAATGCTTATCAGTACCTAGAGTTAGAAAATTCTGCCTGCTTTAATAAAAGCTCTATCTGAAGCAACCCCGCCCCCCCCAAACACACACACTTCTGTATGTAAAGAGCCGTGAATGCACAGCAAAGGAAAATGCGTTTAATGTCGCAAATTTCTTATTGCCTGTCAGTCTCTTTAATTTGATCTGACGAAGGACAGTTACCATTTCGGGCAGTGAAGTCAAGGAACATATTGGCAGTGAGACTGGCAGCTAATAAAGGCAGCTGGAATTCACTTGTCCCGAGTATCTGCCTTCAACACCCCCCCTCCCCCCTTTATTTATAAATCTCAATATTGTTATTATGAAGATATCATAGGTGTATTAAGGTTCACCTATCTCTTTTCATGCCCCCCAAACTAATAATGTGTTATTGATTTGGCAGACTTCCTGTCTGCTTCCCTCTCATGAGGCATCACCTTTCAGTTCTTTCTTCCTCTATGTTGAATCATGTCTTTGTTCGCTTTTGCGCTGGCAGTGGTAAAATGGGCCTATTTTCTTTATTGCTCTAGAATAGATAAAAATGCCAACAAATACCCTAAGGAAAATCGAAGCTGATTATTTTCAATGTCTTTTCAAAGACGTCTATGAACATGTAGATTTTTCTTAATCAAGTTGTCAAAACTGGACTTTCATTGGTTCATTTAAAGCTGAAGTGTGTAATTTAAAGTACTTTCTCCTGCCCCAGCTTTTTGAGCATAGACAACACAACACCTTTGGCGTTCTGACGTAGAACCCGGAAGCCTGCACTGTCTATACAACGTAAACAGCATAGGAAAACTACAGGGGAGAGAAGAAATTGATGAATAATGTCTATTTTTGTTTTGTTTTTGCGCACAAAAAGTATTCTCGTCGCTTCATAACATTAAGGTTGAACCACTGTAGTCACATTGACTATTTTAACAATGTCTTTAGAGTTGTCAAAAGTACCGACTTCGGTACCTAGTCGGTACTGAAATGTAAAAAATGTGACGCTTTGAGCGCTGTTGAGCGGATTCATAAAAACCTCTGATTGGCCATTGTGTTCAAGGTTCATCGGATATGTCTGTGATTGGCTTCAATGATCAACGCTGTAAAAACTTTGTAAATAATCATCAATGAAGCTCTTCACTAAGCGCTTACACAGATACACACGGGAGCATTTGAAATCAGCCGTCTATCGCGGATCAGTCCGCTGATAGAAGCCTGCTTTCAAACGCTCGCGCTCCCGCTTTCAAAACGCTTTTAAATTCAAACACTTCCATGTGCTTTTAATCACTGCCTTGCGTTGATCATTGAAGCAAATGATAGACACATCCGATGTGACCGTCGGCACATTGGCCAATCAGAGGTGTTTATGAATCCGCTTAACATGCTCAAAGAGTCACATTTTTAAAATTTTAGTACCGATAGGTACCGAAGTCAGTACTTTTGACAACTCTAAATGTCTTTACTACTTTTTTGGACCTTGAATGCGGTAATTATGTTGCTTCTATGGGGATAAAAATCAAAATCAAAAATATCTTAATTTGTGTTCCGAAGATGAACGAAGGTCTTACGGGTGTGGAATGACATGAGGGTGAGTAATTAATGACAGAAATTTCATTTTTGGGTGAACTATTAAATAAAGATTTTTTTTTTTAAATCCATATGAGAAAAGTGAATGGGAAAGATACTTCCAGAACCAAGGCTGCTGAAAAACTTTTTGCACTTTATTGTTTGGGGGTGTGTTCTGAAAACCTGTTTAAAACTATCATTATTTTTGCAGTTCCATTTGGTTACACTAAAAGCTAGAAATTACACACTTCACCTTTAAATTAATGTATTACTCAGCAAATCTGCGTTTGAAACTTTAGTTGGAGCTCAAACTGCAAGTTCACTGCACCACTAACCATTGCCTTGGCCTTCGTCCCACAACTTGCCAAGAAGGAAGAAAAAGAGGTGAAGAATAAGAGAAGGGTTAGAAAGAAAGAAGCAGAAATAAGCAGCACATGTATATATGCGAATATATGCACCATCAGCACAAAATTTGGCTGACTCAGCTGACGGTGGTGCTTTGCTGCATGTTAAAACACATAGTGGCAAAGCCCATTAAAAATGAATGCGGCACGATAATCACATTCGCACTTAAAATTTAATGCCACTACTGTGAGGCTGACAAAGAGGAGCCAGGCCAGGGTGCTGTGATTACAGTTCTGCTTGTGAAGTTATGTGATGGGGTGACAGCGTACAGTGGCCTTCCTGAACCACGTCTGATTGAGGGTCTATGACTAGTCAAAGCTGATTGTAGTACTAATAGTACTAAAAGAAGCTGCACTCAAGCTGACCTTTGACCTCTAAACCTGGCACCCACAAAAACCAACAAAGACTTAAAAATCTTTGTAGAAAATATAATGTATGTTGTAATTGCTTAAAAATAAGTGTCATTTTGCAACATTTTACTTTATTACAACCAGTGGTGTAATGTAACGAAGTAATAATGTCAACTTTTACTTTTACTCCACTACATGTCCTAAATAAAATGTATACTTTTACTCCGATACATTTTCCCAAAGCATTTTCATTACTTACTACAAAATAAAGTTGGAAGAACACAGACTGCAAGCATGTGCAAACAAGTGCTCGCACAACCGCGGTTGATTTCATTTTTCCGGGTTGAGTCCGTTGCTGGAGCAGCTGAGAAGAGGGCGCTGTCATTATACAGTATGAGAGTGGCCTCTAGAGGTGAAATAAACTATCACTGATGCCTCATAGAGTTTGTTTTGACACGTGATGTGAGGCTGCACAGAGCGTGACACTTCAAAAACGGATTTAAAACATAGACAACAAAACGGTATGTTATACAGTGTACACCACAGTACGTGTTTTCATATCCTTATAAAGTAATTAGTTTGTTGAGTAATGCTGCAATAGTGAGAACAGCAGTATGTTTGCCTTTGAGGCTGAGACGATGGTAACATTAGTACCTCAAGCGTTTAAAACGGGGTCTCAATCTCAAATTGGCTGAGGGCCGTTTCTGTGATTGACACCTCATAGGAGGGCCATTTTAACTTTCAAGCACACGAAAGTGCAAAAATTCTGAAATTTTGCTTTCCTTTGCATTATTTCTCATTTACTTCAAATTTCAGTACTAAAATATTTTTGCTGTACCTAACAAAAAATGTTAACAGCAGTGTCTCTGTCATTGTTACATACAGTATTAGTTTAACAGTTATTGCAAATATTTTCCCTAGCTTTATTTTAGCTTAAATGACATCAAAATTATAACATCTTGCACTGAACACTGTACTGAACAAATGCAATCCCTGAATACATGTGTACACTATTCTATTTCTTTCCAGACACCTGCAGCGCTTTTGCTCACACAGCTGAGCCACATTTATCCAAGATACCGTTTGAGCATCGTTAAGGTTTATTGGTAGAATCGGACGCATTTCGGTGGTTCAAATCGAAGCTCGCGACTTGCACGAGTGCTTTTACTGTAATTTAGGCAAACGCGCTCATAATAGAAGCGGCGTGGTCGTGACGCCTATGCCGACATGATGAAAACATCCGATGAGCTTCGGTCTTTCCTTAACAACATCGAAAGCTCAGCCAAAGAGTTGATCATAGCTGTACAGGGCGGGTTTTTATTTATCATTATATAATATATGCATATCCATAAATATATCTAGTAGTAAAGCTAATGCAAGGAATAGAAATCAAATGTTCTTTTGCTAAAACTTCCTCGTCCTCCTAGAGAGCGCAGTTCATGGTTACATAGCAACGACAGGTGGCCACGGAAGCGAAAGCGCTTTGGAAAGGAGGAGAAATTGGCACGGCTGCTTATGTGACACGATATGTAACATATTCCAAATGCAAAGACTTTTTCTTTGCATATGGAATATGCTATGAGACAACTAGATAATAATAATAATAATAATAATAATAAAAATAATTTAGCGGGCCGGATTATGTTTTATTTTTGAGATCAGTCGCGGGCCGGGTGGAGGAGGGGGGGGGGCGTAAATGGCCCGTGGGCCGGCAGTTTGAGACTACTGGTTATGTGACAAAAACACAAACAGTTTAATGTCATGATTGTTACCATTCATTTGCATTAGTTTATATCTATTTGTTCGCTGTTATGCAGTCAATATACAGCGAAGTTGCATATTTAAACTGTATTCTCATCATGCAGCGACAGAAACATAAATCAGAAATGTATTCGATTTCAGTTCTTTTTTTTATCGGTACTGTAACACATATTTTGATTAGATAATCATCAAGTTTTCTAAAATAGAGCCAAATAATGTATGAAAGTATACATATAATAGACCTATGCTATGCCTTTGTGTAAAGATGGCAATTTTTAAGCATGATTGTTTCGATTTATATGAAATAACACTTTACAATAGGAGTCCATTTGTAACATTAAATAAGGTTAATAAAAGTATTGTTCATTTTTAATTTCAACATTTACATTTTAACATTTTAAAGTTGTCTCTTACATTAGTTATAATGCACTATGAATTAACATGAACGATCAATGTATAATTAATATATTTGTATTTTTTATATTTAAAAATTACAATAAACATTTAGCCATTTTTTTTTAATTCAAAGAAACAAAATGTAAGAAAGTGAACACAATCTTGCTGCTCAAACTGTGTATAGAACAATTTTTAATATTTTTTTACATTTACTTGTACATTTACTTTTAAGTATGTTTAATATATGTAAAAAATACTTTTCGTACTTAAGAACAAAAAATATCACATACTTTAAAACTTTTACTCAAGTAACATTCTAAAAAGTTACTTTAACTTCTACCAAAGTCATTTTCTGGTAAGATATCTATACTTTTACTCAAGTATGGTTTTCGAGTAATTTATACACCGATTACAACTATGCTTGCTGTGGTAGTCTGTGTTACCGTACACCGTTTACATTACTTGGCCACTGCAGCACTGCCCCCACTGTCGTTTATATTTTTTTATTGAAATAAAAAACATTTAATTCGGTTGGACAACAGTCGCTACAGTTATAAACTGAAAGCATCTAGTCTGCTCTACACAGCATGAGCAGCAGAGAGTCACAGCACAGTGCAGCACAGGGGCATCATTTGGGTCAATTCAAAGTAATATTTTTATTATTAACGGAGGGTTAATGGAGATATATTACTAGGTTGTAAGGGTACCATATAATTTGAAATTGTTTAATAAAAGAGAAAAGTAAGTAAAGTGGTCTGGTTGTTATATTTGTGTCACATGGCTTCAACGGCACTGCAAATGTGTCTATTTACAACATGATTTTGCAGCGTTGAGTATTGTAGCCAATCACAGGCATTACAGGCAAAAAAAAAAAAAAAGGTTTTTGCACTCAAGGAGTTTGCACTGAACCGACTGACAGCTTCAGTGATAAAGCACTCTTTACTCGCTGTCTTTGTAATTGCATTTGCAATTTGAAGAAAGGTTTTTCTTTTTCATGAGAATTTGTGAGCTTTCCTACAAATATATACTTCTCACTTCAGTACAAAAATGACAAAAATAGATTTTTTATGTTATAATAGTGATTTTATAATCTGTAAAAATAAATTTAAAAACAAAACATGTTGGGGAGTAGAGATGAAACGGTATGAAAATTTCTAATCACGATTATAGTGACCAAAATGATCATTGTTATCAATATTATCACGGTATTGTTAAAATGTGCTGGAAATGTTCAAAAAGTACTGAAACGTAAATCATTTCACCAAGTTTTACGTTTATAAATCAACAAACAACAAATAAAAGTATGTCTTATTTGTATAAAACACTAAAAACATAACATTATCAATGATGTCCTGATTTCAAATGACAACATGACTGACTACTATTTATCTAATAACATATACGAAATGTTCAAATAAAGCTTTGAAAAACATTTCATAAAATGGTAAACCTCACATTTCAGCTTTTAAATAAAGAAAAGGGTCAAGTCAAAATGATAATATTTGACTATTTTATCTGCTCCATATGTAATTCTAGATGCTTTATCCAAATAGTTTAAAATTGTAGAATCCACATAAGCTTGTTTTTGATAAGCTGTTAAAATTTATTGTGGTTCATGTGAATTCTGTCAGACAAAAACTACACACAGGCTGAATGTAAATGTCACTCTCTGTAAATCCACTCTCTGACACCAGAAATGGAATGGAACCACAGAAATAGAGCCATTTCCCGTTAACCTCCGTAAACAAAGTAGCATTGTGATTAAACACTACTTTATAGGCATTGCATGGAGCGAAGATGAAAACAAAATGCCATCGAAACTTTTCTGAAGACATTCAGAAGAACCTTAAGAGGTACATTCATATAATTAATTCATTCATAATTTCTCTTAGCTTTACCTCACAGCTTTCCGCCATGTTCTCACACAAAATGAAACTACTCTGTGTGCTGTGCCTGCATGAGACTGTTGCTTAAACTTTGCTAAATGCTGGACAGTATTTATTTATTTATTTGTAGTTGTTCAAATCGTGGTAATTGAACACGGTTTTAATGATAATTAAATATGAAAGGGTAATATTAACCGTGGGGAATTTTATCATGATTTATCGTCAAACCGGCAATCGTTTCATCCCTAGAGTGCAAATGGCTGAGCCAATAAGTGCTCCTCTGTGCCATCTACTGGTTATAGTGGTAATTTAATGTTTTTTTTTTTTTAATTTTAAAATAAGTATTTGTATTTCACCAAGTGTTAGTTTTCCTATACATCTTGAAACTTTTAGTTTTACAAATGTGGCCAATCTTTGAAGGATGAACAAAAAATGCTTTTGGTCATCACATTAAAAATAACATTTAAATTGGATAATATTCAGACCTTTGAGCTTTGAAGTGCTGGAAAAGTGCTGAAATATTTTAAAGTCCTTCATTCTTATAACAGTGGTCTATAACTGTCTAATTTGCTGGGTTATGATCAAAACTATGTGTTATATCATTGGAAGTGACACACACACTTGTTGTCATGTCAAGGGAGTAAGATTTGAATATGTCATCAGAGTTCGTCTTGGCTTTTGGTGAATTGATGCCACTGGTGCAGTAGGAGTCAGATTTCACTTATTACGTGAGTAGAGTAAATGACTAACAGGAAGATGGCAGAGGATTTGGTGCCCAACAGATCCTGAGCTTCATTGACATCTTGTAAAGTTGTTCTGATTTAGTTTGAGTCAACTCGCTCTCTGTTAGTGAATTGTTCAGAGCCGATACTGGGTTTGCAGTTGACTCTTTCACTGAACTATGAATCATTTTGATTCAGAATTCTGTAATTTAACTAAAAAAAAAAAGTAATTTGGCTCTTAAATGTTTGATTTTAGAAGCCAATGTCTCCCTTGTAATTTTTTTTAGCATTGGTCAAATTCACAGGTCAGAGTACAGCAAATCTGAACTTTACTACACAGGCAAAGATACATGTGTTTGAATGAAAAGTGTTTGAGCTTGGGCAGTTGTAAATGTGTGCCTCTGTTCACATGTGCCCCCTCGGATGTGTGGATTGGACCAGGGACTCTCCATCCCACCCCCTTGTGAAGTGGCCTTTCGACTGCAAAGAAGGACTCTTTATAGAAAAAGGCAAATTAATTTTCCTCTGTTTCAAGCATAATACTGCCAGCTACAATGGGCACTCTTGAGGATGTCTCTTGCCTGTGTCTCTGTGCATTTACAGAGGTAAAGTGATTGAAGGGGGGGCTCTTTTGCAACTCCTAGTCCTTAACCCCACCTTCCCCCTACATACACATGCTCCCCACCTACACTTCCAGTGTTCTAGAACTTTCTCTTGGTGCCTCCGAGGTCAGGTGGGCCTGAAAAGGTGCCTTCATAAACAGAACAGCTCCTTCATTAGGAGCTAGAGATATCACTTTCTCTCCCATACACCTCAGCCCCTCACCCGGAGCACAGTCCTCTGGACTCGCACAAAAGACCTCCGTCTTTGGAACGAGCAAAGAAAAGAGAGCAAAATAAAAGCAACATTTTCAATAATGAGAAAGTGGGGCCAAAAAGGAACAGCGGGCTGATGGGTGGGCAATTGAGCGCCTAGCAGTTTCAGAGAGTCAGTTTGTTCACGTTTTCGTTCGGTCTTTTTACTAGACAGAGACTTTTCTCAAGGAAAGTGACAGCAGAACGAACCGAGAGCATTCTTAGCAAATAAATGTGTTTGTTGAGACATTCATTTCAACTCTTGCCTGCATCATTAGGGTAGCGTCTTACCGTCTGCATTTTCAAATTATGCAAAATCCCTCGCTATTTTAAGACATCTAGTTCAGAGACATAAATCGATATGTGTCCAATGCTTAGACGCATCACTAGATCTACCTACGAAGCTCAAGTATGCCCTATTATCTAGGTCACAATATGTGGAGCGGTTTCAACAGATGGGTCAGCGCCAATTCCCCAGGCAAACAGAAGTTTTTCTTTCTTTCGTTCTGCTTGTCGTTTTGTTTCTGGAGTTGCGCTCTAGGATTGTCTGTGTTATTGTGTCATTTCAGGTATTGTCTGAGCATACACACACGTTCATGCACGCATGCACTAACATTCTGCTTTCCCCGTCACTCTAAGAAAACATTTACAGAAGAAAGCCATCTGGGTCACTTGCAGTTTTACAGGCCTTTTTCTTCTCTATTGATTTATTAATGCTACAATAATATCTTTAACTGCAAGTACACCATGTTTGCCAGTTGCCATATACTGTAGCAGTAGGGAACCTTATTAGTGTTAATGCATGAATGCTATGAAAGAGAAATCTCTCTTATGATGTGAAGTTAAAGCTGCTTGTGCTCTCTGTATATACATACTTGCCTAGGTGTGAATTGTATGAAGATAATGTTTTTGAAAGAAGTCTCTTATGCTCACCAAGGCATTTATTCGAACAAAAATACATGAAATTTTAGCAGCCATTTCTCTATTTGAGAAACTGTTGAAGTAACATTGTTATCAATGTTGAAAACAGTTTTGCTGCTTACTATTTTTGTGGAAACTATAAAACAGAGCATTTATTTGAAATATAAATATTTTATAACATTGTGAATGTCACTAGATACATTTAATGCATCCTTGCTGAATAAAAGTAGCCTACTAGTTTCTTTTTAAAAAAGATATGTATGTGTGTATATGTATGCTCTGATATTTTTCTGAAACATTTCAGTTATTTATAGAATTTAAAAAGGTTTGACTGATAATTCAGATTGATTCGTCATTTCTTGTTTCCTTTCTTAGTGACATGATTATGATTATTTATAGCATAAACTTGGATCTAAATATTGCTTACATAATTGAATGCAGATAATGAAAATGCATTTACAAAATCAATTCCAGATCATTGAGACCAACTCCCAGTGTGAGCCAGTGATTCCAGTCACTGAAAACGTATGCTAATGCCTGGTGTAAAGGGGACCATTATGCGAATTTTCATTTGCCGCTAAAAAGACGCTTATGAATAAAAGTCACCTGAAGAGGTAACCATAAGAATAGTAAGCCGCAAATGCATTTGGTTACAATGCACATCAAATGTGGAAGCTTAAAAACTGTTATAGTTAGCTAGGGATGGGGGCCAAACCTTTAATCCAATACAAAAGATATTGTTACATTTACAGAGTTACAGTATTATACTAAAAGGCCTTTTACTTGGTAACAACTTTTTTTTTTTTTTTTTTTTTTTTTTTCAGAAAAAGTTTTGATCATGTTGATAATTTAGAGGCCTTAAAAATAAGGCTTAATAGCCTTAAGATGGTTTACATCGACGACTAGCAGACATCTAGAAGTTGACGGTTAGCTATGAATACTAAAGGCAATTTGGGCTCCAAGAGTTATACTTTGACAATTTGACCCTGTTGGAATTTTATAAATTGCACACTGCATATAGGTGCATAATCTTGTTATGCTTTCTGGGAGCATGAAAATAGCAAAGCCAAAGTCTTTTTGTGTCACCAAGGCATGGATCCAGTCAAGACCCTATCTTTCCCACTCAAGGAAGAGACCCACCACTGACAGCAGGGGGGTCCGCTGGGAGTTTGTGGCCCAACAAGAGCACAAAAGGCTGCTTTTGGGATGGTGGGGACTGAATAAAAAGTGGGAGGAAGAAAAAAGCCCAAAACAATAACTGACAGTGGGTGGATGGAGGAATGTTGAGTGTGTGTGCGCGCGCAGTACGGGAAACTGTGCGGAGCTCCACAATAGAGATCTCCACCTGTTTACACTTCTGCTCTGGCCGCATTCTTCTGAGGCCTCTCTGGAGGGCTCTCACTCAACTCAGTCGGCTAACTGCCTCAGAGCGCCATCCGCCAGCACACAAAGGGCCTCCGCGACCCTCAGCAGAGCCATGAAAAGGAGGGAAGAGCAAGACAGAGGGAATGTTGGAGAAAAAAATAGTATCGCGAGGAGCAATGAAGAAAGAGAAAGCAAAAAAGCTAGGGAGTGAAATGAAAGGGAGGAGAGAGGATGACGGGCCTTTTCCCAACGATCGTGTTAAAGGGAAGGCCGCTTTTTAAAAGGGAAAGAGCGGAGGGTGAGAAGAAAGACAAGACAAGAAAAAAAGAAGCTTTCTTTGTTGTACCGGACAAGAACATGGGTCAAAATGAAGGGATGTGTAAGGTGAGAAAGAGCGCACTAGAGCAAAGGATGGAGAGATGAGGGGAGGAGAGGCCAGACACCGGCCCTTTGTGTGCAAATTTCCCACCACGGTCCTCACAGTTTCTTAGCAGTTAATTAAAGAGGCGGGAGGCGGAGGAGAGGGGATGGGGTCGAGGGTCTTGCGAGCGTTCCTCGCTGCATGAATGAAGGATTTGTCCTAAACTGGGCGGCAAGAGGCCAAACAATGTCAAAAGCAATTAGCGCTGGCACTGGGCAGCAAGAGTTTCCACTAGTGAACAAGACAAGGCTACAACAGACATGCACACTGATGTTTTAGGACAGAGAAACAGTATGTTTGTGTCACAGGATGAGGCTCTAGTGGCCAGATAAGGTGTGGAATGGACGACCACCCGACAACACACCCCATTCACAGAAAGGTGTGTGCTAGTGTCATGATTTCTGCATATGCGATCCACTTACTTAATGTGCAGTGGGAGTGTTTGTTCATTTTAAGGCACACTAAAATGTACGATTGTCAAATGTATTACATAACACAATATGAAACCAAGTGGCATCTGCAAGCACATCATGCACATCAAACCTTTTTTTTTTTTCACCTTTTCCAGTCCCAAAATAATTTTTAGTCAGTGCATTAATTAAAATTGCATGAATTGTGTATATATGACTTTATTAATTATATAAATATTAGAAAATGTGTATCAAGAAAAAAAATCATGGTTTGGTGGGATTTAATATACATTTCCCGGCAACTGTATGTGTTGCAAAAATAGTACACACACTGTTTAAAGGAGTCCTTGATTATGATTTCACTTTCTTAACTGTAGTTAGTGTGTAATGTTGTTGTTTGAGTATAAACAACATCTAAAAAGTTACGATACCCAAAGTTCAATGCAAAGGGAGATATTTTCTTTTACAGAAATCGCTTTTTAAGGACTACAACAAATGGCTGGTAGGGACTACAATGAGCTTGCATACAACAAAGTGGGCGAAGCCATGTTGGGATGCTCTAGAGAAGAGGAAGAGTTGTTGTAGTAGAATGTTGTTGCCACGCCGTCATTTTTTATGCCCGAATGCTTCACAAACAAGGGTCAATTCAACGCTGGATTTGCACAAAAGATTAACATGATGGCACATGCCAGTCGTTGAGTTGAATCAACTCCACAACAACTACATAAATTTATCCACTAACCGTTCAGAAATGTCCAGTTGCATTCTAAAAGTTGTAACTTCTTCCTGGGTCTCTCCTTCAGTGTCCGACTCCGGTTTGAACGATGTAAGGGTGAACACCGTTTCTGACAATCGTCATTTTGGCAGCGTGAGAGTCTCCAGCTTTGTTGTTGTTGAGCAACCAAAGTGCGAGCTGTTAAAGCTCCGCCCTTTTCTGGAAAGCTCATTTGCATTTAAAGGGACACACACAAAAACGGCATGTTTTTGCTCATACCCAAATAGGGGCAAATTTGACAATCTATAATAAATGATCTGTGGGGTATTTTGAGCTGCAACTTCAGACACATTCTGGGGACACCAGAGACTTATATTACATCTTGTGAAAAGGGGCATAATAGGTCCCCCTTTAATACATTTACATTAATACATTACCATACCTTTAATACATTAAATTCTTATGATGTGCTTTTGAGTCCATTTGCCTTCCAAGAACAGAAAAGTCTTCCATGTCCACTTTTTGCCCACAGGCCATCCAGTGCCAAGTCTGTTCCTCACCCTCAGCCTCTACAACTGGCGCCTCTCATATGGTTGGACCATTTCCCTAGTTCTTGTCTTTATCCTCAAGGGTTGAAGTGCCACTCTAATGCCTCAGTATTGGCAGAGACATAACTGGCAGTTTTTAGTGGACACCAGAGCAAAGACGTAACCTCCCCACTTTCAGGAGTTTATTTTTGGGAAATTATCATATTTTAAGAGTTTCAGTGTGTCACATAAAATGACAACTTTAAGACTAAGCAGAAGCTTCTGCTAACAGATCACTTTGGCAGTGGACAGTTCAAATGCGCCAATGTAAAGTACTAATCAATTGTCTTTAATGTTTTGTTTGTTAATTAATATTCATGAGCCAAGCCGATAAGGTCTTTCCCCATTGTTCAAATAATTGTTATGCCCCTGTATATTAAAATATTTGTCTGTTCAGAATGAGAATTTAGGTAAAAACTTGGTTTACTAAATTACTAATATTTAAGCACTTCCTTAACTGTCTCGCTTCAAAATTAAGCAAAATTTTCTCATACTATATACCTTTTGGCTGTATCTCTTCTCTGTATAAATAACTAACAAATGCTGTGTGAATTTCTCTCTTCCCCATCCTCTATCTCTGTTTCAGCATCTCGAGCTCATAAATCCATTAGATTCCACAGCTAGAGACAGTGAGAGAGGAGTCCATCCCATCCTTTTCTCTGATAAATCACGGTTGTGTGTGTGTAATCTCCCTCAGGCAGGCCGGAAGAAGTGATCAGTGACAGAAGAGACGCACGTCGACACAAACCACCTTTAGTGGAGGGGGCTGAGGGTGGGGGGCAGGTAATCAGAGGGAGATTGAGAGACGGGCGAAAATTGCCATGCAGATTTAGAGCCCATAAACATAGAACTGGGTTCCTTCCACCCCCCTCTTCCTTTTTCTCTTTCTCGTTTTCTCTGCGTCTCTGTGGGTTGCTAATTAGAGGCAGGTAGCCTAAGATGAGAGCCCAGGTTACTGTAACCTTGGTGGTGGCGTGGCCGCTCTTCTCCATACGGCCAGCTATTCATCACGGCACCGAGGCGGAGGAAAGAATGCACGGCATGGGGAAATGAGCGGCCTAAGACGAGTAACAAATCACCCCCTCACTCCAGTATACCAAGGGACCAACATGACTGAGCTGACTACACCATCAGCAGGTCTGGGATCAGATAATTCAGGCTGCATGCAAAGTCTCTTGTATAAAGCTACACAGGGTTGAACTGACCCAAGAGCAGGATTCTTGATTCAGATTTGCTATTCAAGTCTTGTAGGTTTTGGTAAATTTATGGTGTGTACCAGTTTTAAGGCAAAGTAATGTACTGTGAAATTTCTTTTCACCCTTTCAGGAGCTCAATTTTTTGATTTGTTGAATGGTCAAGATCATGTCGCTCCACTGTGAATTCATTCAGTGCTCATTAAAGGTGTTTACATCTACAGCAAATTCAGCTTTATTATAAAAAGGTTTTTAAATGCAGAGCAAAAATCTATGTGTCGATGGACTAATAATAATGACTAATAATGGACTAATTAATAATGCTGCATTAGTAGTTTATTTATTGCAATGGTATTGTGGTTTCTATAATCTATATAATATAATAAATTATAATAATATTTATGTAATAAATAAAAATTAAAAGTATATAATAATACATTTTAATGTTTGTGAATATGTGTGTGTGTATATATGGGTCAATGATGTGACGTTATTTTTTTTGTCCTAAGGCCTTAATAATAATAATAAAAAAGACATAACATTCAAAATATGTAATGTACTTCAACTAGATCTCTTTTATTGAATCCAAAAGGTTTTAAATATATTTTGCTACATATTAAGGTATTTTAAACATTTTGAAGTGTCAAAAGGTCATTCGGTTCAACCATTCAAAGACCAATACAGCAATTTCATTTGTGATTAAAATATCTTAAAATGTAATAAATGTATATATTTCATTCTGCCATGATTTTATAACATCATATATTAACATAGTGCAAAATGGTTGTGCATAGTGCAAAAGTCATTGCTTTGTTATTAGAAAAAATGTCCGGAAAAATGAATTTCGTTGATGTCATTCGGAGTAACCAATATAAAGGGACCATTTTGGATCAAGTCATGCGGTCAATATCATGTGACAGGATGTGCCATCATTCAGACACCTTCAAAGGACCACATGGTCATGAAACAAAGTAACTAACTCTCTTTTAACTATTTGAAAAATTCCCTTTTTTGGTACAACCGCAATGAAACATGGAAAATGTTGTAGTATTTTAAAAAGTCATACTAAATATAAAATGTTTAATTGTTTTAAATGTTTAAAATATCAACCTGTTATCATCATTAGGTATAACCAAAAAGTATCATTCAATAAAACCAAAATTTTGGTTAAACTGAATGACTTTTTTGGTGCCAAATTTTGTCCATCTTGTAAAAAATGACAAAAGCAGTGTTAATTGATAAAAACCCACATACTCTCAAATTATTATTTTTTTTACACATTTAAAAACCTTATTCGTCAATGACCCATATATATATATATATATATATATATATATATATATATATATATGCATTATTTGTGTTTCTGCAAAATCTTTTAAATATTTCAGATGAAATATAATATAATAACCTTGTGAAGAATGTGCTTTGCATGAACAAGATTAATTTATACATGTGTGAAGACGTATGCAGAGTGCTCCAGTGGCCTCTGACCCCTCAGACACACTGAAGGCCAGGGTGTATTGTTCCTTTAAGAGCACACAGGACCATATATTAATACTTGGCAGGTAACGGCAGGTAACGGCAGCTACAGCATGGCAGCTCTGCACAGGGCCATAATCTTGCCTGCATATGTGTATGTATGTGTGTGCTGCAATTCCCTTGTGAAGCTCACTACACCAATTTTCAGCCCTTGGCAATCACTCACTCACCACACATCTACATACAGGCTGATGAGCTCCTCTGAGGACTCGCTCACATGACCACGGCCAGTCACATGACTCTGTTTATGAGCTCACTGGGCTAGTGGATTCAAAAAAGGTGTGTGTTTGTGTGCTAATAGACTGGTATAGCAACCATTACAAAACAATTTCTGTGAACTTTCCTATGATCGCCTCTTTTTTTGTCAGTTGCCTTGCAATTGATCTGCATTTGTAAGTTTATATTTTTGGAGCAGTTCTGCTTCTGATTTTTTTTTTTTTCATTTTCACACCTGTTTTTGTATTTGTTTACCATTGTTTTCACTTTTATTCATCGTCCGAACAGGGGAAAAAGGGAGGTATTTCCCCAACATAGTGTTTGTCGTCTCCGCTTCCATCCCCCACCCTCCGTCCAAACTCATCTACTCGCATGCTGATGCAAGCACATATCTCAGGTTGTTGTTTGCCACACAAAAGATGAAACTCAACACTGTAAGCTGCTTGAAAAGTTTAATGCAAACATATGTCATGGTATCTTTGGTGATACACATTTTCAGTATAAAGTCTGTTGTTACATTCTTTACAGCAGTGGCACAAATGTTGCATTTTGGTATATAGTATATAACCTTGTTTTATTTTTTATGGACATTTTAGCTGTTTGTATTCTATAGATGCTGTACAAAGGTCTCGCAGTCATCGGAGCCTGTAGAGAAAATGTGCAACAGCATTAGCATCCCGTCTGAACTTTTTTGTCGCGTCTGTAACATCATCAATCAAGTTCCTGCAAGATGAGTGAATCACTAGACATGATGGGAGAGGTCGGTATGCCTTAACCACACTGAAATAACAGGATCAATAATATCTATCCAGATATACAACTGTAGTGCCGCCAAACTGAGATCCGACACTCCAGGGAGTCAAGAGTTAGAGAGGTGAATATCCCACACAGAGAAGCCCAAAACCTGAGCAGCTCAAGCATCATTCCATATTTTGTCCAAAATCCCTTTTTTAAGAGGTATTGATCTGACCTTCAGTTTCCACCGTTCAAATAACATCCATCAAACATGGTGGTAAACATGCAAACTTGGATATTATTGATGTGGCATTGGTGTACAACACTCAAATCACCAGAACCTAGGAGCCTTTGATCCTTGTAACTAATTTTTTTCCACGTTTTAAAATTCAGCATAGTCAGCTATGTGCATATGTTGTCCGATCAATTTCTGACAGGCAAATCTTAGTAAGATATAATCATATTACATGAAAGAAGAACAGGAAGTTATTTAAATTGGGTTTGTGGAAAAATTAGGTTAATTTCTTTTTTTTGCTTTTGTGGTCACATTGTTCTTTTTATTCTAGAATTGATTTCACACTGAAAAAAAATGTAACATTTGTATCTGCTACTTGCTTGCACACTTCAGCGCATTAGGCTCACACCGTCCACTGGTCATCTGGTGTTTGGAGGTCTCAGGAGAACTGACCAGACACTGGGGAAATCTACTGCTTGTTCTGTACTGTATCCGAGGGGCAGAGAGAGAAAGAGACCAAGGGAGAGTGCCAGCCACGGGGCCTGACCGTTAATCAGTGGCTGTAAGAAGCAGATAGGCCGTAATTGAGGATTTATCTGGGGTCTTCACAGCACTTAGTGCCCAATCGACAGCAGCACACAGACACAGGAATGAGCGCTTAGCCCCCTGAGAGACAGAGCCACAGCTGAGAGAGGGAAAATGAGAAAAATGGAGGAAAGGAGACGGTGAGCGGTTAGATTTAGGGGTATGAGAGGGACGGTGTCTGATCATGGTGAGTGGAGTGGGATTGAGAAAGAGTTGGACTAATTTGCTTAGAAGAAGATCTGTTTTATGTGCTTTTGGGATAATGATTGCTGATTGGTTGATGAGGAGCTGAGCTTGCCAATGAGAAACGAGCTACTTTGAATCTGTAGTTTGTCTAGCTACAAGCTAATTATAATTTAAAGGGGTCATGAACTGCATTTTTTTATTTTATTTTTCCTGAGATGCACTTATAATGTATGATTTTTACATAAAAACTGTTATAATTTGAAATAAAAGGCCATTCTCTAACCTTATTTTAGCCCTCTGATTTGAATGCTCTGTTAGAAGGGGCGTGTCTGTTGTGAGACTTAAATGTAAATGCCCACTGCTATGATTGGCTAACATCTTTGCATATGAAATAAGTATTACATGTGGAGCTCTCTTGAAAACTTTTACTACATTTTTACTATTACAGCTGTCGAGATTAACTAATTGTGAAAAGTGTTGATTATAGCATTATATTTAGATCTACTCCTGTCACATGGAAGGTTGCAGCGATGAGCATTGTAGCCGTTGACATACGTGTCTGTTAAGCGCATGAATGCAGTGATCTTGTCATTGCAACTCGATTTCTGCACTCTCACGAATGCTTTCATTATCACTAACAGTGCAAACATGATGTAAATAAGATAATAAAATCCAAAACGAGTCATCTTCTGAGCTTGGTTTCAATAAAAGCTGTTTTTGGTCTAATGAAGAAGTTTTGAGTTCTGAAACTTACAGGATGTTTTATAGTACAATGACCTCTTACATGTTCAAGGAAAATTTGATTTCTCAATTCATGACCTCTTTAAAATAGTTAAACTCCAAAAGTCAGGCTAGTGTATAGATGTCTAGATTCATTTGTTGTAGGGAGTCAAATAATTTGAATGAAATGACTGAATGAAAAGATTAACTAAAATGAATCAGAATGAGTATGAAATATGGTGATGCAGTGTTTTGTCATGCTATCTGCTCATGGTATGCTATTTGTTGGAAAAAGTAGCTTGTTACTGGAATAGCTACTTTGTTCGCTAATGTCATACTTGGTTAAAAATGTAGTTAAGCTAGTAGCATCGCTACATTTATAGTTAGTTACAATTGTTGTTTTATTTAAAAGGTAGCTTGTAACTAGAAAAGCTACTCTGTTTTGAAAACATTTGCTAATGGCATGCTAGTTAAAATGTAGGCTAGTTAAGCTAGTTGCATCGCTAAATTTAGTTAGTTATAGTTATTTGTTTGAAAAAGTAGGTTGCTACTGGAAAAGCTAGTCTGTTTTGAAAACATTTGCACTAATTTCATGCTAGTTAAAATGTAATTATGCTGCCTGGGAGACTCTTTCTTCTGATTTGGGCTCACAATATCACTTATTTATCCATGGTTTTGCAACTAAATGTGAAGCAAAGTTGAGCGATTAACAGCATTCGCTACAGATTTGCTTTCCACTCGCTGATCTCTATATATAGATTATAGATATATGATATAATCTATTCTAGGGTAATTTTAAAGTTGATTGGGATACTTTTTGCCATTGAGATGACTGGGAAAAAGTGTCCCAATCAACCTGAATTCACTATATGTAATAAATCAGCGTTTCCACAATGTGTCAATCGACACCCTCTTTGCAACATCACAATCCACAACTCATGTATCATCTAGAATCCAATTGTAAATACGACTTTGCTTGGTCAATTATGTGCTCGAAACTTGTAATTACGATATTTTTATTTTATTACACATTAAGCTAGTAGCACTGGTACATTTAGTTACCGTGAGACTATCTAGTGTGAAACAAACAACACAGTATTTGTTTTGTGCTAAAATAGTGGAAGAAAATTAGCACACTTAACAGTATATTTCATGCGCTACAGCATTCATCACACGAAAGTCATAGTTACAGTTTGTTTGCATAAAGTTTAGTAAGTACACTGGACACATCACATAAATTGGCCGTACACACTGTATCTTAACATTATTGATCTAGATACCCACCATCAAAACCCAGTGGCCCACGTACCAATTTACATCATGCATTCAGGACACACTAGCATCTTAACCCTGTATGTTCATACATCACCGTCATATTGCAAGTACGTTTGTGTATATGATCTTATTGGATGCAAATGTGTGTTTAAATGTACACACGCCTGGCCGTGCATAGGGATGCTTGGCGTGGGGGGGTCGGTGGCTATGGTGGTAGGCGGTGACAGAAATTGAGGGGGACGGGGTGGCAGCTGTGGGCTGCTCAGAGCACTGTCAGAGCAGAATGATTAATGAACGGCAGCCCCAGCTGAGCCTAACCTTTGGAGAACCGCGCAGGACATCTGCAGAACTGTCAGCGCTCTGACAAGGACAGAGCTGAACAACCAATTATTTCGCCATCACTAAGGTGGGCTGTCAGCTTAATCCTAGCCATTCACTTAGGCAAGGACAGGCAAATTTCTCCTTTACATACACA
Source organism: Megalobrama amblycephala (assembly GCF_018812025.1). Taxonomy (NCBI): domain Eukaryota; kingdom Metazoa; phylum Chordata; class Actinopteri; order Cypriniformes; family Xenocyprididae; genus Megalobrama; species Megalobrama amblycephala. Next base: position 29,628,300 of record NC_063056.1, read on the forward strand.
TAGAGGCAGGGCGCTACACAGACACACACAAACACACACACAAACAGACACACAGCCACATACAAACTGTTTCGGTGAAACACATACACACACATGCCCAGACAAAATAGGATTAACCCCTCCTGCGCCAGAGGTGCCAGTGAACAGGTAACTCCTGCTAGGAAAGACATGCCTTACAAAAATTGACTCGAGTGGTACCAAGGTACAATGCTGGCATCAGATGGTAGTACCATGATACTTTGAGATGTACATCAGTGCTCAATAATCATCAATTACCAAGGTACTTTAAAAAATACCATGGTATTATCATGGTACATGTTGAAAAATGCTTGATATTATTCTGGTAAAATACAGTGGTACTGAGAAATTACAATATTTAAATACCCAAAGGTACCTTTAAGAATAATGTGGTATTACCATGGTGCATGGCCAAAAAAAAAGAAAAAAAAAAGTGCCATGGTACTTTGATTATATAAGTTCATTTCAAGGAAACATGTACTACCATGGTACCATGCCAAGATACTGGTCTGGTCATTTTTTGGTTTGTGATAGCAGAAATGGCTTTTGGTATTTTTGGAGTAGGCAGGAATTGAGTAAAAATGATATGATAAATACAATTTAACATTAAATCATAGCTGTATTTTTCAGGCAAAAAAGAGGGTTTTTGAATGAATGAATCTCATTTAGGGTGACTGAATTAAACTTGAACAAATACATTTTCAACCCTAAATACCCAAATTAATTTGTATCTGAGTTGAATTTATAGTGATGAACAGCAGCGTTTAACTAAATATTTTGCTTAAAGACATAACACAGCATTAAGGGATTTGAATCGGTGACTCATTTTCTTTTCTTTTTTTCCCTTCTGTGCATTTATGTAAAATGTCTGATTCACTAGAATGAATCAGACTTTCCAATATGAAAAAAGACAGTGTAAGAGAATGTTTAAATAGTTATAAGACAATATTACTACAATACTACAATTACTACAATACTCCTCCACCTATTGGAAAAATAGCTTGTTAATGGATATGATAAATGGTTCTAAACAGTACCAAATTAGGTTTCTTCGGCTTGTAACAATAGCAGAATCCTTTTTGGTACTAAATAAAACCTTTTTTTATAAGGTTACATAATGAACCGTGCTTTGAAAGTGCTATAGGACCTCAATAGTGTGATAAAGGTGATTGGTTGGAAACCAGTTACAATTTGAAAGTTAAAATTTGTAGACATTTTAAGAAAGAAATAATTTACCTGTTGAGAGTGTGTTGACAGTAATTGAATGGCTAAGCTCCAGAAGACCAGTAATGATACGGCTTTGACAGTTACAGATTTGAAAAACAAAAAGGCGGGAAAAAAGAACCCTAACCATTTCAGCATTTCAGCATTCTTCAGGGTCATGTGGTTCTAAATAGAACTGCTACTGCGTGTAAAGAACCTTCAAAGAACCATTGGTTTTTTAGAGTGTACTCTTTTACAAAAATAGCTGATCTGCTGTTGCACTACTGGCACTACTATGTATGTATGTTTAGGCCTATATATTTAACATCATATATTTATCTTCTGTTTTAATTTTAATGATTCTCATTTGATCTTATTGTATGTACAGTTGCCTAGGAATTTCAAGTTAGTGTCTGGTCTGGTGTTCAATCTGAGGGTCCATTTACACAACACTGTTTTCAACTAAAAACGGAAAACTTTTTATGCATTTTGGCCGTTCATTTACACGATAATGCCGTTTTGGGGGCCTGAAAATGCACAATTTTGAAAACTGGTTTCAAAGAGTGTAAACTAGTGTAAACATCTCAGTGTAAACTACTAAACATATATATATATATATATATATATATATATATATATATATATATATATATAATATATAAGTATATATAGTCTTGTTTTATGGCTCAGGTTTGGGATTCAACATAAAGTGACAGTTCTACCAATAAATGAAATCTCAGCCTCTTGTCATCTCAAGCGCGAACTGTATTTTTACAAAATATTCATTTTTGGGTGAACTATTGGCTTCAAATCGCATAAGTAATATAGCGTTTTTGCCGGTAAGTGTGAAGTTGCTCTAGTCTCGTGTCAGTCAATCAGGCCTGAAGACTCTTGGTGACATGACTGCCCATCTTTACTGTAGCCTCTCTTAACACGCGCTAATCAACCAGTGATTAGCTGCAAGCATTGATTTACTCTCCAGCGTTGTGTGTGTACGTGCATTTGTATGTGTGCGCTTGTGTATGTACAGTGATTCTAATGAGCCTGTACCTTGTGTTTGTGTGTATATGACAGCACTTCGGTGTTTCTGAGTATTTGAACTGTGCTGCAGGGTTTCCGCAAGGGTGCTGCGTATGTGTGTGTGAGTGATGGTGATCTGATTGAGGCGTTTCTTTGGCACTAACGAATGAAGCTTGGCCGGCAAGCCTATTGACAGACTGCTGATGAAGCTCCAGGGAGAGAGAAGGGGAAATTAGGCGGGGATAAAATCAATTACCTTTAAAGCTGTCCCTCATCGCTGGCTGGCTCAGAATGTGTGTGTGTGTGTGTGTGTGTGTGGAGGTTTTGATTGTGACACATTTCTGTCATTTGAGTGTGCTTTTGTTGTGTCTGGTTTGTTTTCGTGTGCTTGCTATCAGCTAAAAATATCTAAACAGCATTGTATCAAGATAAATTTAATTTTAATACTTTTTTTTAGCCCATAGTTTTATCTTTCTTTTTTAAGCATAAATTGTACAAAATTCAGTGAGGTTTATGCTTAAGTAGAACTTCTCAGCAAAAATTTCTACCTTGCATCCAGACATGCATTTTTTGTTAACCTCATTGCAAAGTTAATGATTTTATTAGAGTATTCTAAATGAGTGACCGCATGCCTGAGGTTAGTAATTTGCATAGAACACACCCAAACCATCTCCATATAAGGACTTTCTGCACAACCTTTCCCTTAAGACTTTCATCGTGCTCAGATGACATATGACGTCCTCGAGTGACAGCATGCACAGCAAGATCCTCAAGCAATGGCAGGTGTGCCATCATCAAAACCAGTTCTAACACAATAAACATCTTTTATACACACCCAGATTACAAACCTCTCATTAGCCAGCTGTACAAATGTGTATATATGTTTGTCTGCATAGTAACTTCGCTGCTCGAGCTACTGTATAAAGCACCTATTTTTTACTCTTTTACTCTATATGATGAAATATATTTAAGATAAAATATCTATGTATAAAATTTCATCTTAAATACAGGCCACCCAGAGAGTATATGTGACTTTTATGTACAGTTGGCTTCATTTTTTTTTTTAAATTTCAAATACATTTTAGTACGAAACTTATTGGCGAATAATTATTCATAAAGAAAAGTACAAATTTGTTGTTTTACGCACAAACTTTCTGTTGTTTTATTAACAAAGTTTAGGAGGAATGTGTTCAAATGATCTATCCAATCAAACGAAAGGAGGCCCATATACATACATAGCCAACTTGCCTATGTTCCTCGACAGTTTTCTGTATCCCTCCGCCACCCCGACTCCTCATGGGTTCCTATCCCAGCCAAGGATAAGGGGGAAGTTCTTTGGAATTGGGCCAAATTCTGAGCTCGGAGCCCTCTACATGGACAGCACGCCAAATATGTATACTCTTTTAATCTGATTGCAAATAGGGATGTGCAATGATTAATCGTGATTAATCGTTTGCAAAATAAAAGTCTTTGTTTACGTAATATATGTGTGTGTTCTGTTTATAATAGTTATGTGTATATAAATACAGACACATACATGTATATATTTAAGAAAAATGTTAGATTTATATATAAAATATTTATACTTACATGTACTATAACATATATATAAATATATATATTTATTTAAACATGCATATATTTCTTAAATTTATACATGTATTTGTGTGTATTTATATATACATAATTATTATACACAGACCACACACATATATTACGTAAACGCAGACTTCTTTTTTTGCTAACGATTAATCGCGATTAATTGTTGCACATCCCTAATATACAGTAGTTTTGTCTTTTTGACAAATTAATTATACTTTTCATTACATATTTGTGACAAACACTGGTCATTTTGTCACTCACAGCATCGTAAGAGAAATGAACTAGTCAGAGTAAAAAAAACAAAACAAAAAACACAAAATTTTTGAGATGTGCATGTGTTCCTTATTATTTCTTGGCTGAAGTTTATATAAGTTAATAGATTTTCCACTAAGATAAAAGAAGACATAAATTGCTTATTCTCTTTAGTTTGAATCACATCACTTACATCAGTGAGGGTCAGATTATATTTTTTACAAACTGATTTAAACCATGTTTAATTATAGTAGTCTTGGACAATGGGCCATGAGTCTGTTAACATGACTATATTCTAGCTGCTTTGTTGTATGATTTGTTGATCTGTACTGTTGGCATGACAAACGCAGTAAATTGCTGACATCAAAAGTGCAAAATATGTTTCAGATTCACCCTATGCTGTCGTTCATATATGGTAAATACTCACCAAAGCCAATTTTCTCTTGCATTTGCTGCTTACAGGATGTTCATTTTGGACCCTGAGTGTGTGTGTCTATCTGTCTTTTTTATGTATTTCCCTGTTTGTGTAAGTGACAGAGCTCCAGTGTTAAAATTTGCTCTTTGTCCTGCCTTTGAAGTTGAGGTCAATCATGCATTCCACAGCCTGAGGAAAGAAAAAAGAAAGCAATGAAAAAAAAAAAAATAATAACGTGCTAGCTTTTAGGGAAAAGGTTTTCAGTGAGACAGTTGAAGGATGAAATGCCAAGTCAAGCCATGTGAATCCTCTCTGTGATTTGGCTTGTGTATATTCATGAATGAACTTCATGTTACTGTGATGCATGAGATGCCTCAACTGACACTCCTCAGTAGATTTGATCTCCTGAACCGATTCTGCTCCTTTGTGTTTAGACAAATCGGCTCAGCCTTTTGAATTCATGAATTTTCACAGACGGAGCGCACCGAGTCGTCTCGTTCTGTGGAAAGAATCACTCGTATAGCTGAGGGGGGAATTCTTTTTTGGGGATTCTGTGATTAAGAGCTCATTAAAAGCTTGAGTTACCTCAAACGACAGTCGAGAAAGGAAGACCTGAGAGGATGTGTTGACGTGGTTTTAAAGTAGGTTAGTGGACCACAAGCCGTGTGGAGAGACAGACTCCAGCAGGAATGGAAAAAGTGGGACAGCAAATGTTAAAAAACAAGCGGTCGGAAAGAATTCTTTGTGATGGTATGTGAGTTCATCTATACAGTCGGTCCAAAACGTGTTAATGATGATTGAATGGCTTAAATAAGTCATAATTGTTTCTTACTGGCTATGTAAGTGGATTTTACTAATGTTGTCCCTTTATTTAGTCCCAGTTATTTTTCTCTTCAAATGCTGTAACCACATTGTCTGGTTCCAGAAAGCATATTTCTGCATTGACAACCATTCAAATTTTTTTTTTTTTTTGAAAGTATATCATTGTTATTGTTGATGTTTTACTTGTACTGTACCGATAATGGACTTATGTCAGTACATTACAAAAAAACATAAAACATGCCATTTTACATACAGTGCCCTAGAATTAAAAATTGAATTTATCTTGGCAAATAACAAGAGTTCAGTACATGGAAATGACATACAGTGAGTCTCAAACTCCATTGTTTCCTCCTTCTTATATAAATCTCATTTGTTTAAAAGACCTCTGAAGAACAGGCGAATCTCAACATAACACCGACTGTTACGTAACAGTCGGGGTGTATTCCCCCAATATTTGCATATGTCAGCCCATGATCGAGGCATTACACAAGGGCAGGACGTCTGGATGTGCACAGCTGAATCATCAGACTAGGTAAGCAAGCAAAGAAAACAGTGAAAAATGGCAGATGGAGCAATAATAACTGACATGATCCATGATAACATGATATTTTTAGTGATATTTGTAAACTGTCTTTCTAAATGTTTCGTTAGCATGTTGCTAATGTACTGTTAAATGTGGTTAAAGTTACCATTGTTTCTTACGGAGACAAGAGCCATCGCTATTTTCTTTATTATATTATAACTCTTGCAGTCTGTATAATGCATAAACACAACTTCATTCTTTATAAATCTCTCCAACAGTGTAGCATTAGCCGTTAGCCACGGATCACAGCCTCAAATTCATTCAGAATCAAATGTAAACATCCAAATAAATACAATACCCACATAATCTGACGCATGCATGCAGTATGCATGACGAACACTTTGTAAAGATCCATTTGAGGGTTATATTAGCTGTGTGAACTTTGTTTATGCACTGTTTAAGGCAAGCTCGAGCTCTGGGGGTGGAGAGCGCGCAATTTAAAGGGACCGCAACCTGAATCGGCGCATTTCTAATTATGCCCCAAAATAGGCAGTTAAAAAAATGAATAAAAAAAAAATCTATCGGGTATTTTGAGCTGAAACTTCACAGACACATTCAGGGGACACCTTAGACTTATATTACATCTTGTAAAAAAACATTCGATGGCACCTTTAAATATGTCTCTTTTGTGATGCGCATGATTTTTAATTTGAATTGAATTGAATTTTTATTACATAAACATTTTTTCCTGTGAAATTTTTTACACCCTTGCCTTATTTAAAATACACGGATCTATGAATATGATAATTAGCCCCACCTCCACTCACTCGCACAAGCTCAGAGATCCACTCGGTCACCTTACTGAGGTAAACGCTGAACACGTGGACACAACGGTAATTAATATGATTAGTGTTTTGCTTGACTACGTTATCAAACAGCTAATAATGTGTTGCTAATGTTACACAAACCATGTTCCCATTAATCTCAGAGTCAGACAGCTGCCTTCTAACAATCAGTATCCTACAAACACTTTGAACAACTCAGAACGTTGGTGGAAAAAAGCCATATAGTTCATCCTAACATTATAATATGCATCATACACCCACCATATTGCTAAATCTACCTGATTTTTCACATCAACAGAAAAATATCTACCGGGATAACCTTCTTTTGAGACTCCCCTGTATGGTCAGTTAATGATATGCTAAAGCCCACCGGCATGTTGATGTGATTGATTACAAAGTAGTTTGGGACGTCAGAAACAACAGTGATTTCAAACCGCGGGTCTTTGGTTTACTGTAATTTTAAAGGTAATGCTCGTTAGAATTTGCACATGGTTTGTCTAGCGTAAAAACACCGGCCTCAGGGGGACTTTAACGCCAAGAATGCCTTACCATATACAGTCATACAGTTATGACAATAACTAGATGGACTTAAATTCTAGCCGAGTTCATTTAGCTGAAAAGTGAAACCTAAACTGAAAATAAAGTTTCAGTACTTAAATTTGGGTAATTGGATGATTTAATTTGGTATGCTGTTCAGGGTGTTGTGTTCACAGTAGTAATAAAGTCAACAAGTCACCTTTTGATATTTCAGCTGAACAAATTTTACACATTACTACTCTAATGTAAATTTTGAAATGCGTCCACTGGTCCACACTGCTGACACTTTTCTGTTGTAGCTTATCCAAGTTGTGTGTACCATTTTGGTCAATAATTTTGGCCCTCTGAATTTCAACTGAAACCAAAAAACCTAAAATTAATTTATTTTTACTTGTTGCAATTTTGGTGCATCACTAAACTTGTTTAAAAATAAATTAAAAATTGAATTCTTACACACAGTGACTTGACCACAAGCTGTTTGGCATAATCTTTTATTATTTCTTAGAAAAATAAATATTTAAACAAAACCTGTTAAATGTGCTTTAAACTATTTTTTTTCCCCCCTTGCCTTTATTGTAGACACACTTTTTTTTGTCACTGACCCTTAACTGTGTTGTGAATTTTGTTGTGAAATCAGCATTATGTAATTTTCACTTGGCTCCAATATTATTAGTCACATGACATTTTTGGTATTTCCCATTAACCACAAAAGATTTAGCAGATTGGCGATTTCAAATTGTATACTTGCGGGTATTCTTGGACCAGCTCAGCAACTCAATGCTAATGGATAGCTTTCTCAGGTACTTCATTGGTTTTCTTATTTAATAAACAATGACAGCATATTTTATTGACGTGCAACCTGACACAAAAACCGTCTTGATTTTGTTCTGTGTATTATGTTATAGTTGCTTAATGGCAATATACAGTCATAGACTTAAAGCAACAAACTATTTTGCCCACCAAAAAAGCTAAATTTAAATGCTGTTATAAGATGTGACAGTCACAGAGCTTGTCTTTTGAAAATATATTCAAAAACCCACTAAAAGCCATTTATACATGCATTTAGCACTTGGCAACTGTTCATTCTGGACCCTGTCTGTGTGTAAGGGCAGGAGATTTGAGAATGCACACTAAGTCAGTGGGCTTGAAAGCGCTCGCCGAATCTCCCATGACTTTCTTCAGGCATCTTGAGATGTAAGAGTGCCCAATAACTCTGACTTTAACAGGTGTCAGCTGACTAAAATATGTTTCTCTGTCTCCTGGTCTCTGGAGCGGTACAAGAGCTCCTCATTTAGCTTCAAAGTGGTGGGATACCCCCTCTCTGTCTCCCTCGCACTCTCTTTTCCTTCTCTCTGTCTCTCAGTGTCTCCGCTATTGCCTCTAGGTTCACCCTTTGCAATTAGCTTTTCCTCTCTCCTGGCCTGCCAGCTCTGGTGAATGAGGTGGCGAGGTGACATGGGTCAAAGAGAATCTTCTCCTTCGTGTAGATGATTATGTCTTAACCTACCGTTATTCAAAGGCACTTGCCTCTGGGCATGAATCTACTCTGTGTGTGCCAGAGAGACACAGTGACGTCTCTACACATACACACACACATAGTTGTACTCCTCATTGGGTGATAATGACAGGAAAATAGAGGTGGGACAGTAGAAAAGACTGCCAGGTCAAATGCATGTTCCTAGCTTGTTTCTGAGAAAATGACAGCCGTGTGTGTGTGTGTGTGTGTGTGTGTGTGTGTGTGTGTGCGTGTGTGCAGTGTACAGCTTGAAAACCTAATGATGTACACTCAATTATTTGTGTGTTTTTATGTGTGCTGCTGTTCTACGCAAAATAGGTGCTAATGAATCTTACGAGGATGTAGTTTGAGGCATAATATGCAACTTATATTGATGTATAGTAGAAGTGATAAGAAAATGCAACCAATTCCAAAGCAAATGAGAATGCTGATTAAACTTAATGTTACTGTCAGAAGGATTATGGTGTAATAATGACTTCCAACTAACATAGATCACTGTGAGGAAGGTGTCTGAAAGAACAACACATTTTAGTTTTAAACTCTATTTTATGCTTCTGAATCTTGAAAGACATTTAATGGGTCTTTATAACCCAGCCAACACAAATTGTACCCCTGTTAGTGCATGGTTCTCATTTGGTTATGTTTTTGGGAACTCATTCCTACCATTCAAGGAGCATTTTAATTTTATGATGTGAAATCAGTGGTTCTCAGCTGGTTTGGCCGTGGGACCCACATTTTCCCTTTGTCATTAAGCCACGACCCAGATTTTAAGGAATTTGAACCAAGCGATTTGATTTCTCCAAAATGGTTGACATACACAAGTACCACTTTAAAGGGTTAGTTTACCCAAAAATGAAAATTCAGTCATTAATTACTCACCCTCTTGACTTTCCACACCTGTAAGACCTTTGATTATCTCCGGAACACACATAAAATCCGATGGTTCAGTGAGGCCTGCTTTGCCAGCAAGATCATTTCCTTTTTCAGTACCCAGAAAGGTATTAAAAACATATTTAAAACAGTTCATGTGAGTAGAGTGATTCGACGTTAATATTAACAAGCGAAGAGAATACTTTTTGTGCACCAAAAAAACAAAATAACGACTTTATTCAACAATATCTAGCGATGGGCAATCTCAAAAGACTGCTTCATGAAGCTTCGAAGCTTTACGAATCTTTAACACACACATACATTGTAAGAATATCACTAACACTGATGAAAATACAGTAAGGCTATTACATGTAGCCTGACAACATCTCATCTGACCACAAATATTGTATCCTCACAACACGTTTACTTTACTTAACTTTTATTAAACTGCATCTGACAGAAGAGTCAACAACATTCACATGTATATTTCAAAATAAAAGTCAGAAAAACATTTAGGATTCCATTTTTTTGCTGTTGTTTGACTACACACTGCGCGACCCACCAGTTGAGAAACACTGCTTTAAACCATAAGGATTGTTTTTTTATTATCAATAAAATATTACTGCTGCTGCTACTACTACTACTAATATGATTATTGTTATAATATATGTATATATTATATAATAATGTGCTCTATTGTAATATTAAAATAATAATTTAAGTAATAAATATATAAACAAAAGTAGTAATAATAATATTAATAATTAATGCTGGCAATACATTTTATTCTTTTATTTTTTGTTATATTTTATTTCCATAAGAACATTCCTGGGACATTTTTGGAACTAAAATGTTAGCTGAGAATGTGTTGGCTACTGTGGATGTCTTTACAAACTTAATATACTCTCTTCCATTCACATTAATCAGAACTTGTCTTGAAATGGTTCTTTAAGCGTCAACGTTTACATGCATTTCAGATGTAACAGCTGATGAGGATGCATTAATCTTTTCAAGCTTTCATTTATTGCTTTAATTTTACTGGCTTACACAATCAGTACATCTACTCTTTTGCTTTTGAAGCCCCTGTTTTGCTTTCATATCACTATTTAATAAGTGATTGATTATTAACATATCATGCTGAGACAAGGTACTCTGACATCAATAAACTTCACTTCCTTTTTTTTTCTTCAGAACAAAGCAAATCAAAGATTACTCACTGTGCCTTACCACTTTCTCACATGGTTTTAACATTTTAAACCTTATTTGGTTTGCAAAAAAAAAAAGAATCTTTTCCTGTAGAATTCTAGCTTCATATATCCCTTTTTTTTTTAGTATAAGCCTAGACAAAGATAGGGGATGAAAATAACACAGGGGACAAGGGAATTTTGGATCCTGTTAGGGTCACACTGGGGTGGGGCCTTTCAAGGACATTCAATGTCTCCACCGAAAGTCTTTAGAGCTTCAAAGGGAAGTGGCCAGAACCCCAGAGCAGTGGTCACCCAGGGGGAAGAGGGCTGATGTGGGCAGCTGAGATCAGTTCAACCCACTCCGGATCTCCCGTGCCCAGTGGAGAGAGCAGAGCTAAGCTTAAAGAGTAGGCTTCGGCTCCAGCGCTCCTCCTGTGGGACAAGAAACTCCGTCTTGACCTTGAGGAGCAGCTGAGGAGACTGAGGAAACTTTAGTATGTGGTTAAAACATGAGTTACATTGGCAAATCTTATTTCTTAACCTCTGATGTGTTATAGCTTTGATATTGGATTTAGTTTCAGTGGAAGTTGTGCATTAGCTGGCAACAAGTTTCAGTTTAATTTGCATAACAATATCAAAATGCATAAGTACCAAATTAATTTCATGATCAAATGATATTGGCAAATCAAAAGTCATTTTTGCAAAAATCAGATATCCATTTAAAATACCTTTAAAGAAAATTTACTGTTCTCATGTTTCTTGTCAAACATGCAGTAAGAACAGAAATCGAAGTGATGTGTATTATTCTCATTTGGTTAACCAGTTCACACCATTCTAGGAATGTTATTTTTAGGTTGTATTTTATACCCATAAACCATAACAATTATTATAATAAGGTAAAAATTATAATAATTTAAAATGTAACTTATTTTTACCCCCTGGTATTTAAGTCCATATAGAATTTTTTTAGAAACTTCATTTTAAATTTGTTTTTTGTTCTAATAAAATTATTTATGTCTAGTATCAGTTTGACCCCAACAAAACCGCAATGTAAAAAAATACAATAAAAGAAGAAGAAAAAAAAATGATAAAAACGTGAAAATTCTTTAAAGTTTCATATATCGGGTTTCTGAAACTCCAAACATAAGTAATGTAAAATTCATGAAGCATGTTAGGTTGAAACTTTGTTTACAATCAGCTCTCATAAGATAAAATCACAGAATATCAACCTGATACTTCAATGTTAAAAAAGCTGTCAAAATGATCCAGGGGTCTCTGAGACCCCGAACATTGCGATCATACAGTACGCATGTACTTGTATCCATATGTTGCTTTTGTAAGAAATCTGTCAGGCAAGGCAATGTAAATAGAGCCTAACATGAAAAGTGTATTTTGTCGTTTCGAAGTAAAGGTACAGTGGCTTATGTCTCAGCCCAGACTGAGGTTTGAGAGAGCCAGAGTAAACACGTTGATCTCCATTCAAACAGCACATATATCGACCACCTTTATTACTCATGCACAGCCTTTCTCCTTGTGTTTACTGGATCACAATGTGCTTCTACAGTGTGTACAGTTATATAAATCTCTAGACATAAATGTATCCGACACTAAAACTTGCTCCCGAAATATGTAAATCATTGCAGACTGTAAATTAATTTTAATTGCGAAACTGAATTAAGTAATCAGTCGATCAATGAATCTGTTGCTCTATTTCCAATTAATCTGTTAGCCCAATCAATACTCTGAGGCGTCAGCATTATAATGCAACGGCGCGACGTATCGGAGCTTCCTCATATGCATAATTAGAACATGTGGAAACGTTTAAAGCATTAAACGAAATATTTGTTATGAATGCTGGCAGATGCATAATATAATGCATAATTACAGTAGGAAACAAACAAGGTAAACAGAAAAGTTATTTGCAAGCAAGATGATTCCATCTCTCCACTCCGCAGGTTTATTTACTCGCTCCCGGCCTCTGTTTACTTGTTTGTGTATTCATCCCTCCATTATAAGTGACTCTCACTTCCTCCTAGATGGAAGCCTTTTCAGTGTTGAATGGGGATATGCAAAGGCAATTTGCTGGTAGTAACTTTCAGCTGGGCAGTGTGTTTGTGTGTGTCTGTGTGCGTGTGTGTGTTGTGGAAAAGGCAGTGAAGCGTAGAGGGCAGCCTCATTCCATCCCCTTATTTTGGCCCATTACGCTGTGTATAGGAGGCCTGTTCTCACTCTCTGCATTGTAATTATTTTCCACCCCAAAGGCAGCTGGAGGCGACGGCAGGTTCCTACGTTTGGGACCACTGCATTAGGTGTACATTGCATTATTTATTTGTACGCCGGCCACGGACGGACGGATGCCCCGCATCCACTGAGACCGCAGGTATGCTCAATGTCACCTCATGCGGCGTCTCCAGTCTCAGTTGCACTGGTTCCACAGGGATACAGAGGCCTAGAGTCCGGCTGAAGATCTGGGTGTGTGGCATACAGTGTGTAGAGGTCTGATTCACTGATCTGAGGTCAATATAATCTTCTTTTTTGGTGCTCAGTCAACCCCTTTTTTTTTAGATTATTTAAACGATAGCGTAATGCATAGTCAGGTACATTAAAATCAACATGAAATGCTGTTTAGCACCCGTTTTATAGATGTGATGTGTTTTGAGTGAAACATGATAATAAATGTGAAAATATAGTGCAGGGCTCTACTGTAGCTGAAACAGTAGAGCATGCGCACTAGCAGCGCCAAGGTCGTGGTTCAATTCCCAGAGTATAGTATGTATAGTTTGAAGTCTATTTGAATAAAAGCGTCTGCCAAATGCATACATTTAAATGGGTCAGTGACGTGACGTGTCATTTTTTTTTGTCCAAAGGCCTTAATAATAATAAAAAACAAAGATATGACGTCCAAAGTATGTAAAGTAGCACAACTAGATCTCCTTTTATCTAATTCAAAAGGTTTTTAATTATATTTTGCTACATATAAATGTATTTTAAAGTATCAAAAGGTCATTAGGTTTAACCGTCCAAAGTCCAATACAGCCATTTCATTTGTGATTAAAATATCTTAAAATGTAATAAATGTATAAATTTTTTATTCTGGCATGATTTTATAAATCATATATCATAGTGCAAAATGGTATTAAAATTATGTGTAGAAATCGTTGATTTGTTATGAGAAAGAATGTCTGGAAAAATGATTTTCATTTATGTCATTCGGAGTAACCAATATAAAGGGACCATTTTGGATCGAGTCATGCGGTCAATATCATGTCACAGGATGTGACATCATTCAGACACCTGAAAAAAACCACATGGTCATGAAGCAAAGTAACTCTTTTTTTAAAAACTATTTTAAAAAAATTCTTGTTTTCACTTGCTCATACGCATGTCCCGAAACATCACATCATTCGATACAACTGCTATAAAACATGGAAAATGTTGTAATATTTTAAAAACTAAATAAAAAATGTTTGATTGTCCTTTTGCTAGCTAGCTAGCAAGCTAACTAGTTAGCAAGCAGATATCAGCCTATTAGCATTGCTTGAAAATATTGTCATTTGGTAAAACCAAAATTTTAGACTTTTTTGGTGACAAATTTTGTCCATCTTTGTTAAAAATTACAAAATCAGTGTTAATTGATTTATTAAAAACCACATAATCTCATTAACACTTAATAAAACTTCAAAATTAATTATATCTCCATTATGTTTTTAAACATTTTTAAAAACCTTATTCGTCAATGACCCATGGATCATGAAAATGGGGTCTCTATTTGGGGTGAGGGGCTTAAAAATAACAGGACTTGCTAACATAAGCCAAAAGAAAAGCTGTTTGAGACTTATTACATTTTGAAGAACAATTATGAAGTCAATTAGATATTTTTTAACAATGTGTAATAAATCATTTCCAATAAGTTGGGAATTTTGACTTTTAACCTCAACACAAAATACCATTTCATCATCTTTAGGTGGTCTTGCATTTAACTATTTAAGGGATACTTCACTCAGAAATGAAAATTCGCTCCAAACCTGGTTGACTATTTTTCATTGTAGAACACAAAACAATCCCCCGCTTTCACAGAAAAGGCTTAAGCTAGTCTTTGACTAAAATGCATGTTTGAGCTGTTTTAACTGAAAGCAGCTTGTACTGACATATCTTAAAATATGTCAGTGCCATTGTTTTGTTTCAAGATGCACACAAGTAACGGTTTACTCTAGTGTACGCTTATAAAAGCTACTTAAATGTCCTAATTGAGTTAAGGCCTAATCCTGGCTTAGTCTAAGCCCTGTCTGTGAAACCGGGCCTCTATGTTTTAAAAAATGTCTAAAAAAAATAAGTGAAATGGAAAATGAAAGTCAAAGGAGTCCAGTGTTGTTTTGTTCTCCATTGACCTTAAATGGATGGGCAAAAACAGTTGAAACATTCTTTAAAATATCTGCTTGTGTGTTCCACAGAAGAAAGACAATCATACAGGTTTGGAACGCCATAAGGGTGAGTAAATAAATTTAAATTTTTGAGTGACCTATCTCTTTCAAATCATTAAAGATCATCCTATGAACTGTCCCTTTTTAGAGTGTCGAATATATTATATTTGACTATATCAGTTGTAGAAATTCACTGAAGACTGCAAGTGGCCACTATGGCCTGGCTGTTTTAAGGCCAGAAGGGAAGGTGGGCATTGTGGGCTGTTGTTTGGGATATCACACAGCAGAGTATGTCAGATAGTTTTAGCCCTGTCCAAACAGTATGACATGTTTGCTGTGTAACGCGCTGCCGCGGGATGTGGTTACATGTGCTGCGCCTCACGTGTCCGAGCTGACAGTACACTGGGCATTGTAGACAGTGGCTGGTGTGTTAGTTAGGCTGATCCGGTGTCAGTAGGTCAGCGATCCTGCCGTCCCAAGGGGATAATGGCCATGTAGTGTGCGCACAGCCGGCTGTGTATCTCTCGTGGCCTCGCTGACCTGTCAGATCAGAGGCTGCGGTCCTCACTAAGCTCTTCTGTGACATCCTCACCCCTGTCCCTTTCAGCATGCCTTCACCGTCCCACACATGCACGCGTACACAATACGACAACATCAACGGAATCAGCCAGGCTTCCTGAGACTCTGACATGACAGGCCCGACTGGGAAAAAAGCAAATCTTCCCCCTTCTGTTTTTTTTTCCCTTCCACTTTCTGAATTTTCTCTATATCTTCTCCCTCCCGGGAAGAGGTGGGAGATAGGGCGAGTTCAGGCCGCTCTTTTCGTCCTAGTGGACCTGAGAGAGAGGTTGGGAGGGAAATAGATAGATAGGCAGTGTGGAAAGGAGTGTGTTCTGCACTGGCCTCCACGCCCTAATCGAAGCTGACACTATTGAAGCCACCCGGATGGACAGAGAGTGGGGGCAGCATATTGCGGGCGGCAGCCTCCAATTATTTTTCTGGCTCATAAGTGTGGCTTGTTTAACGGGGGCCTGCATGGCTGACAGGAGCCTGATCTGCCAGCAGCCTGTCACACCGCCACGGCCACGAGTCCTCCCCAGGGCAAGCACAGCTAACTTCAGTCTACTCCTCGCCAAACACACACACACACACACAAGTGCATGTGGGAGAGAGAGAAAGAGCATTTGCTCTCCCAACCATATTTGTGTGGAAGAATGTTCATGTGTATTAGCCAGGATGTTTGTGCCCCGCTTGGCACACTTCTTCCCCCCTTAGCGCACTTATTTAAAGCTCTCGTTTGGGTCTTAGCAATGCTTAAATGCCTGGCTGGATGGGCACGAGTTGACATGGAGCGTGAGCGGCGAGCGTGTACGCGTAGCATATGGTTAGCCGAAACGGTGTTTTGCGCCACTTTGCAGGGCAACGCTTTCTGATTGACGCTTCGGGTGTGACTGAAGTATAATAAGCGGAGTCAGTCGGCGAGAAAGGCACAGGCTCATTTACACTTGCGAAATCTGAACCGCCGAGTGTACGTGCGCGTGAACGTGAGACCGTGTCCGGGCATGTGTTACTAAGAGTGTGAGTGTAAGTGTGTGAATAAGAAACATGAAATGTTGGCGTGGAATTTACATCAGCGACAAAATGTGTAAAAAGGTTTTTAATTGAATTAGTTGGAATCGAAAAATAATAAGTAAATCTATGGAAAGATGAGTCTTGGTGTAAATCAATAAAGCGTGCAGGGCCGATGTTTTCGGCGAGGAGCAAATTAAACAGATCTTTCCCTAAGGTTTCTGTTTCATATTATTTCTCTCTCTCTTTCTCTCCCTCTGTCTCAGCCTCTGTAAATCCTTGCGCTGGGAATTACAGATCAAGCTGGAATAATTAACACATTAAATAAAAGAGCCATACATCAATGGGAGGTCCAAGAGTAGGGCAGTGAGTTATTGTTTAAATTAAGGAAATACCCAATCTCCTCAGCCAGCCATAATTTGCAAAGCCATTCCCGATGTTGTGATGCAATAATCAGGGTTACACAGTCTGTTGAGTGTCTTAATGGGCTCTGGAGAGGTGGGGTTTCCCTTGTCATCAGCTGGCTGGCCACGCTAGCCACCGCTGCCAGCCAGGAGAGGGTGTAAATAGAGAGTTAATCTATTTCCCACATGCACTGGATTTGGCATGGGCCCTGCTTTGAGTAACACAGAAGTACCGCACGGAAAGAGAGGTAGATTTGATTCATTATTTCATTACGTCTCCTGCTCTGCGCCGTAATCTACTTAACTTTAAGATCCACTTACTAATTTTCAGACTTTGTTAAAATTCCACTAACATCACATTTTCTGTTATTGAGTGAAGCGATGTCCGTTGGTGCAGCACTTCTGATGTGAAATAATGGACTGCTCAGCCCTTTTTAAAATGCATTGATCATTTTTATTATTGTTTTATACAGACACCAGGATTTGTGAGCAAAAGTGTTTTATCTACATTTTTTTTAATAAGGTTTTTTTTTATTAATTGTAAAAAAAGAACAATAAATTGGCTTAAAGGGGCATTTATGTAGGCTACATCTGTTTCTTAAACTATATATATATATATATATATATATATATATATATATATATATATATATATATATATATAAAATGTATATATAAAATGGTTAGTTCCTGTCATTGATTCTGATTGGTCAATAGCTGTGTTTTATTCACGATAAATCACGGCTATGACCGCTTCACCCAACAGTTCTGTGTATCACTACACAACACCCTTAGCAACCACTCTTAGCAACATAAACTGTATGTTCTCAGTTGATATTGTTCATGAAGCTTACTGTATAATCTAGAAGAGTATTGTGAGAAAGAGATCGAGTGAGCGAGTTTATTACCTGCATTCAGATTTAGCATTTTCCATCAGGTCGGTCCTATGTTCATAATAAAAAATCTGTTTAAATGTCCGATGTATTATCTTGTCCTTTTAACAGTTTAGGGGTTTTCCCGTCACTGACAGCGCTACTCAAAGCGTTTGCGTCTTGTTCCGTGTTCACAACAATTCAGTCTTTTCAATAGCTATCTTTCCATCCACCTATTTTTATGCGCATTTTGGGATATCGCATAAAAATACGCTGGATGGAAACGCCAAGATGCACATAAATTCTAAAAATGCACAAAACGTATGAGATCAAATGAGTAGGAAAAATTTTTTATGCGAAAACATGTGCATAAACTATGATGGAAACACTTTTACCAAAAAACAAAAAACAAAAAAAAAACATGTGACTTTGCAATGTAACAGCATAACTGGACCAACCAGCGGACCGATCTTGTTGCACAGCATCTGAAATGCTGTTTTGGTCATTCTGTAATGCCTGAGCAAAGTCTCTTGTTAAAGTGGTTCGGTTTAATTCCCTCCCAGAAACGCCTCACACGATAACATTCACAAATAAAAGGCATTTAAATGCAAGATAACATGACAGCGTATATTGTGTTTCGTCTGCATGCTCTAAGGCGCAAACAATTTATTATAGCCTATATGAAAATTCTTATATACAATGGCTTCTATTGCAGAAACTTCCATTTTTCCATTTTTGTTGTCTTTGACTCGCTGGATGGAAACAGTGCTTTATTCGCAAATGTTTTATACGATATTCAAAATTTGCGCATAAGTTAAATACGCAACTTTGGATGGAAACATAGCTAGTGTAAAAGTCTTTGCTACTGACTGACACACTCATAAAGACAGTCTTTGCCACCATCTAATGGCGTAATAATGTAACTTCTTTTGCTGTTCATGGTCAGGGACTATTTTTTCTGGCGGAAGGAAGGCTTTTAGTGAAAGTTTACTTCATGAAAGTTGCATTGATACATATTTTTGGCTTTAATATTTGTATTGTGTGGTAACCATTTTATAACAGCAATAAGATACTCGAGGCTAGTGCTGTATCTTGAATAAGTCACAGCTGAAGGGGTTGCAGGCAACTAACAATCACGATACAGCACAGCTTCTCATACCTTATTGCTATATATATATATATATATATATATATATATATATATATATATATATATATATATATATATATATACACACACACACACACACACACACACACACATACTGTTTTGTCATACTGTCATAATTTAGTTTTGCTCCTTTTATGTATAGAATTATACTTTAATAGTAATATAGTAATTGCAAAAAAAATGAAAATGTTTTTTTAATTGTGTTTATTTAGGATACAGAATGAAAGACAATGAGTCAGCAGTTATATTCCAGAAATGAATAAAATGCCATTTTCATCACAGAATGTTATTAAAGGTGCCCTCGAATGAAAAATTGAATTTATCTTGGCATTGTTAAATAAATAACAAGAGTTCAGTACATGGAAATGACATACAGTGAGTCTCAAACTCCATTGTTTCCTCCTTTTTATATAAATCTCATTTGTTTAAAAGACCTCCGAAGAACAGGCGAATCTCAACATAACACCGACTGTTACGTAACAGTCGGGGTGTACGCCCCCAATATTTGCATATGCCAGCCCACGTTTCCAACATTATAAAAGGCATTAGACAAGGGCAGCCAGTATTAACGTCTGGATCTGCACAACCAAATCATCAGACTAGGTAAGCAAGCAAGAACAATAGCGAAAAATGGCAGATGGAGCAATAATAACTGACATGATCATTGATAACATGATATTTTTAGTGATATTTGTAAACTGTCTTTCTAAATGTTTCGTTAGCATGTTGCTAATGTACTGTTAAATGTGGTTAAAGTTACCATCGGTTATTACTGTATTCACGGAGACAAGAGAGCCGTCGCTATTTTCATTTTTAAACACTTGCAGTCTGTATAATGCATAAACACAACTTCATTCTTTATAAATCTCTCCAACAGAGTAGCATTAGCCGTTAGCCACGGAGCACTATCAAACTCATTCAAAATCAGAAGTAAACAATATAACAGTATACTCACATAATCCGCCGCATGCATGACAAACACTTTGTAAAGATCCATTTTGAGGGTTATATTAGCTGTGTAAACTTTGTTAAGGCACTGTTCAAGGCAAGCGCGAGCTCTGTGGGCGTGGACCACGGGATTTAAAGGGGCCGCAGCATAAAATCGGCGCGTTTATAATGATGCCCCGAAATAGGCAGTTAAAAAATTTATTGAAAAAAATCTATGGGGTATTTTGATCTGAAACTTCACAGACACATTCAGGGGACACCTTAGACTTATATTACATCTTTTAAAAACATAATCTAGGGCACCTTTAAACATAGTACATAACTTCAAATGTGAAATAAATGACATGTAGTGGGTTGAGAAGAATTATGGTCCAGAAAAATTACAAAATTAGATAGATGTTGTAAGTAGACAAATTAAATAAACTAGTGAGAGTGTGAAAATGGGTTTTAAGACTTTTTTTATAATACAAATATTTATAATACATTATTATATTTAATATAAACATATAATATATTTTTAAATTAAGCCCACTGGGCCAAAAGTATCCATAGATTAAGAAACACCCAAATATTATCCCAGATTAAATCCAATGTTGTCTTACAAATTTCACACACAAAAAAAATAGAGATTCAATGTGTGAGAGAGAGATAGTGTATGATGAAATTTAATGTCAGATGAAAATGTAATAACTTTTGTTTCAATCAGTTTTCAATGGGAAGCATGACTGGTTTTGTTGATGATTATTGCACACTGTGGTAGTGTTCAGGACACAAATACTACGATTAAATACTCGACTTGTGAATTTGTGCAGTACTTTTGAAAAATCAAATGCTCTCAGGCGAGAGCTCTGGCACGTACAACCACTACATGCGTAGGAACACACACAAGCACACATTCGCACTCTCATTGAGTCTTATACTGCTGTTGAGGTGCAATGCAGAACAGGAGCTTGTAATGCATTACATGTTGCTGGCCCTGGCTGAAGTGCGAGGGAAGCAAGATCAATACTATTGACCTGTTTACCTTAGTGCCGACCACACAACCCTGCGCTCCCGTTTACCACTTGAAACATTAAACCAGACTATTAGTAATACTTTGGTCTTGCTCTTTAGCAATTGACCACCGCAACACAGAGTCCCTTACCTGCCTTATGCCAAGGAGAATCGGTGGTAAAGGGCCTACCCATAATTCTCTGTGTTAACCCCCACAGGTTTACCTTGTTTGCTTGCTGACGCTAATATGGTCACTCAACCCTGTCAGGCTGCGGGGCATTGTGGGCCGACTGCCTCATCCAAAGCTCCCTGGAGCTCTTCTGCGTTCATACCCGCAACCATCCCCCTCCATGTACAGCCTCATCTCCGTCCCCGTCCAAAGGAGTGGAATTTCTTTAAATGCTTATTTTTCCTGCTTCCCTTTCCATTGCTTGTTTGTCTATTGATTTTTGTAAACCCCTCCAGCCAGCCCCGCGTTCACCTCGTCCCTCCACCCCTCTGCGCCCCTGATCACCCACCATCCTCCACACACACACATTTATTTATTTCAGTCTTTTAGCCAGAGTAATTTGTTGGGGGTATTGACTTTGAAAATTTAATTCTCCACACCTTTCCCTCTCTTGCCTTTTAGGAACTGTGCTTTCATAACCCCCTAGTCCCCCCCCCCCAAAAAATAAAAGATGCCAGGGGGCAAATATTGTGGACGGTCCCGGTATTCTGCTGACAGAAGTGATTGACATCTGGCTCAGCCTCTTTGCCCAAGTCACCTGAAAGTACTGGAAGATGCAGACAGATGGGTGGCATGAGTCAGGTGAGTCAAATGAAAAATCATACTGACAGACCAAATACCAGCATAGAAGGCAAACCCGATATTAAAAAAAGAGTGGATGAGTCTTCTTATGGGTGAAACACATTCACGGACAGTTAGGAAGAAGGGCATATCCCATTAGGTACTGCTTTGACTCTGGATTAGATGTTAGATTCATACAGGTGGTAATGCAAAATATAACTGTTGTTTGTTCAGGGTTCAAAACATTTTGGGGAAAGTTTTTGAAAACAATTAGTATTTTTACACCGCAACGATGCATTCATGAAATTAATGACATCTACAATGTTGCAAAAATGTCTTTTTCAAACAAATGTTCTTTTGAACATTCTATTCATCAAAGAATCCTGGAAAAATGTATCACCGTTTCCACAAACATATTTAGCAGCACAACTATTTTCAACATTAATTATAAAAAGAAATGTTTCTTGAACACCCAATCAGCCTTCAGAATGATTTCTGAAGGATCGTTGACACTGATGACTGCAATAATGATGCTGAAAATTCAGCTTTGCCATCATATAATACATTTTAATATGTAATAAAACTGTTATTTTAAATTGTAACAATATGTTCAGTACAGCCTTTGTCAGCATAAGAGACTTCTTTTAAAAACATTAAAAATCTTACCAGCCTTAAACTTTTGAATATATTTTTGTATTTTTGTAACTTGATTGACAGCTGTCAGTCATATGACCATGGAGTAATGGAATATTTGAAGTATGTCACCAGAAAGGGATAGTACAGAGATGGAGAGAGAGGCGTGTCACATTAAGCATCAAAGGGGAATT
Organism: Megalobrama amblycephala; assembly: GCF_018812025.1. Taxonomy (NCBI): domain Eukaryota; kingdom Metazoa; phylum Chordata; class Actinopteri; order Cypriniformes; family Xenocyprididae; genus Megalobrama; species Megalobrama amblycephala. Next base: position 29,651,105 of record NC_063056.1, read on the forward strand.
CACAGTGATGGTTAGAGCATGAGGTTAAAGATCAGAGGATGTACATTACAACAACACACCAAATACGTAACTGTACATCTTCTGAAGAAAATATGAGTGGTGTTTCCCATGTAAAACTCTCTGCTAGGGTGCTCGGTGTGGTTTGTTTGTGGTTGCTTAGATATCCTCAGTAGTTGTTATGTTTGAAGGTTTCTACGCCTTACAGACAGAGAGAACATGGAGTGATAGACAGACTGACAGAACAGATTCGATGGATGGATGCTCTGAGGTCAGCAACAAAAGTATCTTCCTTACATATGCGTAAGTTGACCTTGCTTGGCATTGGCACTGCACCTAGTACACTTTGCATCTCTGATAGCGTCCTGTCCCATTGTGCCATTATCATCATTACCTAGAGTCACCACAATTTTAAAGAGGCATGTATAATTTCCAAGACCTTTAAAAGCCTCTTTGGGAAATCAGCATAACTCAGAACATGAGTAATACGGGTCAGAACTAGAAAAACAACGTCCTAAGAGCGAACTCTTGTAGAGTGCTAGAGGCGATTACCATATGTGTGTCCACACAGAGTGGCAGATGCCCATTGGATATTCCTAAATGAAGGCTTTGACCTTGGCTCAGCCCTCGCTTAGTTCATTAGCTCCTGGGCTCTTATCCGCAATAACGCCAGCCAAAAACCAATATACTCACTTTGCTCAGAGTGGGAGCCTACAAAATATTACCATAGAAAATGACCGCCATTGGAATCCACCAAGGGCAATTCTCCCTATACCTTAGTACATTCACAGAGACACAGAGAAACAGAAAAACAGGGATAATGCCAGGTTAACAATCCCATATAGACTGACCCTTGTGTATGTGCAAAAGCTAGCCTTAGGGGTCAAGGGGGTGCGGGGAGCTAAATAAATGAATAAATCAGAAAGGGAGGAGAGAGGAGAGACAGTGTGTGGTCGATCGCGTCAAAAGCAGATGACAGATCTAAAAGAATGAATATTGATCTGAGAAGGGCCTGCGCAGGGCGACCGGTGGGAGGTCAGGCTGTGTAATTAGAGTGGTGGAAAGGCAAAAGCACTTCTCTCCTCCTCCCAAACACAACTTCTCTTGTACAGGCATGTGTGTGTGTGTGAATGTGTACCTCTATTGTTTAATGACCGTTCTTGGGAGTCTTAAATAGCCGTACTGTATGTATTGATATGGTAAAGAGGGATAGTTTACCCAAAAGTGAAAATGCTGCCCTTATGTACTTACCCTCATGTTGTTCCCACGGGACATTCTTACAGCAAAACAGAAAAAGAGAAATTCCGAAGAATAAACTAGTTATTTTTTTTCCAAGCTATCACAAGGAATGGGGGAATGGAGCTTTTTAAGCTTAAAAACATATCATAAAAATATAAATATCATATGAATACAAGATAAAGACTCAATGCATGTTGTAATGTACAGTAAGTCATTAAATGTTAGCAGATAACACATGCTATTATAACTATCAAAGAGACTGTCAGAATACTTGCATGAATATAATCAAACAACATACAGAATATATGGTCTTAAAAGTTTTGCAGTCCATCCTCAACCTAACCACAGGCTCTACTTTTCACCACAATGGTAACCCTACAAAAATAACATAACAGAACCTCCTGTATATCCCAACATAACACAACATTAAACACTAACGTATGTCTCCCTTTGTAATCTTGTGCAAAAACACACAAAATAACACTTAATTTCAACATTTATTTATATAATTTACCCCCGGTTTCAAGGCTTAAGCTAGTCCCAGACTTAAATGCATGTTTGAGCTGAGATCAACTTGCACTGATACATCTTAAAATAAGTCACTGCCATTGTTTTGTCTCAAGATACACACCAGTTTTTGTTCTAGTGTACATTTATAAAAGCTACTTAAATATCCTAATTAAACTAAGGCCTAATCCTGGCTTAGGCTAAGCTCTGTCTGTGAAACTGGGCCATTAAGTTCAGCTTACTGCAATGAAATTTTGAGTTCACGCAACTTTATTCTATTAAGATTTTCATTATTATTTGAGAGAAGCAAACTCATTTCATTTAATTAATTCCACTGTTCAGTGAGGTTCAAGTGAGGTCATTAAACCGTGTTTCCACCACAGGAACTAGGGACTTTGGGGTGGTTCTCAGAGTGTTTCTACTGCAGGAACCAAGGTCTAAATGAAGTTCCAGGTATAAGGTCCCCCTCAGAAAGTCCCTGCTCACGAGGTGGTATTGTTTTTTTCAAAGTTCAGGGACTTTCGGGGGTGGGACTAGGCACTGAACACGTCGATTGGTTGAGTTCACGCAGAATTTTGATTAGTTGACTCCACATAGAATTTTATTTTAACTACCATTTTTAAAAGTCTGTTGCGGTGCGTGCAATAAGAGTTGTTTGCTATTTGAATCAACAATGGAGTTTAAAAAATAAGACAGATGGACTGACGACGAGGTTCAGGCTTTATTAAGCGTATACGTGGAGGACGAAATCCAGCGGGAACTGGAAAGCCACACGCAGTCCTACGTCACCGGTCTAATTTGCCTAAACTTCATGGTACTTTAGACTGCAATGAAAATGCAGACAGCAACAGGTCTGGAGGGAAAAAGTTCTTGGGACAAATTGTTCTGGGTAATCTCGGTGGAAACGTGGCTTTAGATTGTTTTTGTGAACTAAATAAACCAATTCATTGGAAAAGTCAAACTCAAAAGACTGTTCACAAATTGCTACTTTTCTTAAAGTGATAGTACACAAAAAAAAATCTCGTCTTCATGTCATTCCAAAGTGCATGACTTTCTTTCTTCTGTGGAACATAAAAGAAGATATTTTGAAGAATTTTGGTAACCAAACAGTTTCAGTTCCCATTGACTTACCAGTCAAAAAGTCAAACAGGTTTGTAATGAAGGTGAGTAAATGAGTAAATGATCTGTAGGTGATCTCTTTAAGGACTAAACCCCATTGAGTGTCAGCAGATACAAAATAAATGATTTGTCTGGTGAATTAGCGTGTTGTTTTATGCCTGATAAAATCCAGGTGGTGTCTTTTTTTACAGTGGCATATGAGAGGCATGATATAAACTTGTGTGCTGTTAAGGAAAAATGATGTCTGAGTCCTTGAAGTGTTACATCTGATGTTTTTATGGATGGGCTGTACTCTCTCTTTCCCTGCCTCTCACTTCTGTGCCTTTCCCATTTTCACTTTCTCAGTGGCTTTTTTTGTGCTGCTTCTCGATAAGTGCCACCGGTATGTGTGTGTGTGTATTGGATATCCTTGTATGAGTGTTTTCAACGGAGGGTTTAAGGTTGATTTATTGCTCTGTGACTTCAGTAATGGATCCCTGACAAGCCCTCCAATCTTCAGTCCGTACATCCTGTGACCATTACCAGCCTCACACTGTCCCAAACACAGCAACATGGCCGTTACCGCCCCAGGGACATCTCATGGTAAAACGAACTTGGGATGAACCCAGCACAAACATAAATAACATCTCTCGTCTTCCTCTTCTTTACATCTCCCCTCCCTGCCAACCTTCCGTAAACACGCACGCAGGCGCACAAACCTACACCCATCCCGGCGCACTCATTAGATCAAGATCCCACAAACTTAAACTGCCAATTTTGAACATGTAAACATTGCAAACCTCTCATGTATGTACCACTGAGGGCCTCCTCTCATTTCCTGACATTATATAGTTGCTACACACATTATATCTACAGTACAGTGACAGCTACAACCATTCACACCGCTACCTTCACGACCACCATCGTTTTGTTCGTGGCAAAGTCCCACTAATGATAAACCGTCACTGTTTAGCCCTATTTATATCTTCCCCCACAGACCAGTCCTTTAACACACAATGCCATTATTGATAGGCCATTGCCATTAGCCGTGTTTACCTGTCAGCTAGTGCCTCGTTAATGAGAGAGCTTTGGGAGGAATAATGAGGAGACTGCTAACGACTAATGGATGTTTACAGCCACTTTCCCCGCTCTCCAACATTGCTAATGCTAATGCTAACAGCGCAGCTACCACAGTCGGCCACACCGTTTGATGGCGGCTGTCTGCAGGCGACTGTGCAGACACCACTGCGTGTTGTTTAATTGGTGGCCTGATTGGACCTGAGAGTCTGCAATTATTTGGGCAGAGTTGAACATAGAGAGCAAGGGGAGAGGAAGTAGGTTTGGAATTTTTTACACTCATTTTGTGATGATTTAGTACATTTGTTTTAAATGGGATCAGTTGCTAGAAGGTCTTTTTTGTGTGGTGGTAATAGTATTTTTAGCCATAGAATTTCAAAGAATAGTCAAAGTCTTATTCTGAGACATTGTGCCAGATAATTATTATTAAAAAAATTGGAGGTTATTGAAGATCTGCTTATAGATTTGATATGTGAAACTTACTAAAATGTTATGATTTTTAAATCAGAGTAAGTCTGGAAAAGAGAATAGATTTGTGTTGCTGTCAAACTTGATACTGAAAAGACCAGCACCTCTTAGCTAACATACACCGTAAACCCTGATGTTCAAGCTAATTCATTGGTTTGAGTAGGGCAAACTCAAATTAAAAAAAAATAAGTTCAATCAAATTAACTTTTATGAGTATTTAGAACTTTCTTTTTCTTTTGAGTTCACAAAATCAAAGTTTAAGTAAGCAGAACTGGCAGATTTCAATTTTGTACTCATACATTTTAATTGCAATTGATAATTTTTGAGTCAGTTAATTCATACATTTAACTTAAAGTTATCATGTAATCCCAATTTATATATTGTAGTGGAAATTTACTAGCTATAACTAGCTAATTCAGCAAAAGCTAATTGGTAACACAATGATTTGATAACATTAGCATAGCATAACAATTGATGAAAGAGTATGGCAATATAGAACATTTATGAAATACCTTTTCTCAAACTAAGCTCATGCTTCACTCGTCACCATGATGGTAACCCCCCAAATACCCCCACATAACAGAAACTCTTCTAAATTGGGATAGCAAAAAATCCCCCACTTAACATTAATAAATCATTATATAACACTTAATTTTAGCATTTATTCTCTCTTTCGAGTTTCAGGTAAATTTAAGTTTGTCTAAATTAAAAGAAACAAGTTCATAAAACTCAAAACAATTAATCAATTCAGATTACTTAAAATGTAACAGAATTTTTGAGTTTTGCCAACTTATTGGGGTTTACCATGTAAACTTAATCAGCACGGCTACCTTGTTCAGTCAAACTCACTAAACTGTTATTTTATTTCATTTTACATAATCCACCTTCACAGTATTTATAGCACCTAGAATTCATCACTAAGAACTTGTGTTTTAATATAATATAATAAAATGTTATGTTTACTCTATCTAATAATATATAGTGTTCTATATTATAATATATAATTAGTTGTGATTGACAGTTAGAATATTAGAAATATGATACAAAGAGTTTGATACTACCCAGTTTGTTAAGGAAGAAAACTCCATATTCTTCATATTGACACATACTGTTTTATGTAGTTATGACCTTTTGTGTATTTGTTTTGTTTTTTGTTGCTTTTTGTTTTGTTTCAGAATACCCCAAATGGGCAATATCCACTACCTCTTCAGTTCACAGGCCTCAGCAAGCCTACACACATTGCTCCAGCACAGCCCACATCCGTCTAGTAATCCACAATCTTGAGCTCTACGCCACGGATGCTACATCCCGTCGGAGCCGGGCTCACTTCAGGCAGCTTTCACTTGCCCTGTGTACTCCTCTGAAATGGGAGCTGATAAACACAGAACCCCAAGGAGTGTTTGAACCCCACTGTTTGGACCTTATCGCTTGGGCACTCTGTTTCTGCACTAATTAAAACCCCCTCCTCAATGGCAGAGTTGGGAGGTACAATTACGGCAGAGGCCTCCGGAGCCTCATCGTGTCTCTATTAAAGGGGCGCGTTCATTGTAATGATGCCGGAGTTTAATTACTTCCACGCGGCAGCCGTTGTAAAACACGCTGATAAATGGGCCAACACGATCGTGCATCATTATTTCTCCCTGTGCACCGGCCTTGTTAGAGCGATTATGAGCTGTGGTGCTGCAGGAGGAGGAGGAGGAGGAGGAGGAGGAAGAATAGCATACCTGTGCTGATCTAATACCAGCAGTAGTGAGGGAAAGGCGGAGATGATGCATCAGTAATTTAGAATGAAGAGTAGAGCCGGTCCGTCCCTCTCTATACAAGTACATGGGGAAAAGTTACGAGTTTCTACACACTCAGTCAGTGCTTCCTTGCGTACCTAGCCGTCAACACCAAGTCACGCTTGTGCATTCTCACACACACACACTGTATGCCTTATAGGTACAGTCCTCTCGCCACACTGCAGTAGCAGACAAACAAATGTACATATTCAAAGTCATTAATTATGAATTTTTTTTCTGCTGTATGCCCAGTGGTAGGCCCACCCTGATTAATCTTGTTCCCTGTTCTTCCCCCATGCTTATTAAACTGCTGAAGCAAATATCTTGCATGCAATAAATCCCCCCTAGAGCATGATTAATCAAAAGCAGTGAGCTGAGGGGTGCTGGCAGGTGGAGTTACAGTGTTAAATCACCTGTGTGGCTGGATGAATGGTCCTTTGGTAGAAATAAGGAAGGCTTGTTGGCATGATGGGACATACTGGGTTGAAGTCTCTGGTCAGCCTTTTGCAAGTCTCCCAGTCAGGGATTCTGTATTAAGAGTAGGACTCAGATAACTCATTCTTTATCAATGTCTTGACCCCAGAGTAGAGTGGGATTATTAATATAAAAATAACAACATAAAAATAAAAGTTTTTTTTTTTTTTTTTTTTAAATAAAGTCTCACCAAGGCTGCATTTAAAAAAAAACAAAACAGTAAACCAGTAATATTGTGAAATATTATTACAGTTTTCTATTTAAAATGTGATTTATTCCTGTTATGACAAAGCTGAATTTTCAGCAGCCATTACTCCAGTCTTCAGGTTCACATTATCCTTCAGACAGACATTACTGGCACTTTTGATCAGTTCAATGCATCCTTACAGAATAAAAGTATTAAAGGCACAATATGTATGATTTTTGGATTAAAATATCCAAAAACCACTAGAACAGTGTTATATTTTGTTGACTTGTGTACATACATTATCCACACACGGACCGTGTTTGTGTGTTGCCTATTAATGACATCACCTGCATTACCCTCGATTTCTTCTCGGTATTATTTTGTAAAAACTATGGAAACACAAAAGACACTTTTTTTTATACATTTAATAATATATGTTTGGATACATTTATAGACAGAAAACGAATCATTGTTATATAGCTCAACAGAGTAAGTCTTATTGTTTGTACTCATTTTCTTGTTTATATTAATATTATATTCTAAAATCGATCTAGCTCACTGCATTGTGCAACATCCGCATCCGCTGAGCGAACGCATAGAGTAACATTATAACATAATTTTCAACACACTCAAATGTATCTAATATGATAAAACAGTGCTGTGTTACCCCACATACGCTTGACCGGAAGAAACGGAAACGACAACTGTGGCATAATAAAAGTTCCACTGCTCTCGAGCCGTGTGTCGTTCTCGTCTCTCATTAGCAATCGCTCCAGCGGCCTCGTTCAGCTCCAACAGCACTCGGTCCTGTTCATACTACAGTAACGTTAATAATCTCATCCATGCACATGATTTCTGCCCTGTCGGATTCTTTTCCACCGGCTGTGAGGTGAAGATTCCACGCTCAATTTTGGCGTCATCAAGCTACGTCTTTGTTTTAAATAGACAACCTCTAGTGGCGAAAAACTACCTTTAATTTCTTTCAAAGTCTTTGACTCCAAATTTTTTGAAAGACTGACCCAAAATTGTGCTAATTGTTGAAATAATAGTTTTGCCTACAACTATTATTTAACTTAATTATCAAAGATGCATTGTATATTTTTTGATGTTGCGTAAAGACAAAAATCTGTGATGTCTTTCTATGCTTCTTATTACTTTCTTGTGGCATCCTCATTTATTCTGTACTTTTCTTTTTCCTGTCAGTGGGTGTGATGGTCTTTGACGGGTGGTTTAAAAGCCGTAGTTATTTGATGCTAATTCCATTTTGTGGTACATTTAGATATTTTCCACACTCTTGACTGATGGCAAATGTCAGAGACGCTTGGCTACAGGAACCACACTGAACAATCATTTACTTACCAGTGCGTGCTAAATGTGCATCAATATCCTCTGAATATTTAATCACATACTAATTACTGATTAGCAAAAAGAACCTGGTGCTAAACCAATTATTGCAAAAAGATTTGAAGAAAGGACCTGCTCTCTGGAGAAAAACTATTGAGCAGGTTCCAGGCAGTTGCCGAATTAATCTTATTTAGCTTTATCCTTGTATGTACTGTAAGTGTGACGGTAACAGTGGGACTCCATATTCAAGCACCAAAAAAACCTAATTTGACTACCTGGTGATGCAACTTGCTCCAACGAGATGCTATGAAAATGTTCCCCAATGAGTCTATACAGCAGCAAAATGTTCAGAACTGTTGTTCACAGAGGTTGTGCATCTCCCTCGGAGAGGCTGATTATGGGTCGGACCTGTCTGGGCCCATATGAGGTGTCTATGAGCTGAAGCACACTGCTGGGACTGGAGAATTAGACCAACACACACTGCAGTAATAGCCCACATGAGTGAGAGAGCTGAGATCAGGCCTTACATATGCATCTAGTTCATGCTTCACCTATTACACGCTGTTCCTCTGCCTTTCTAGTGTCTGGTCACGTAGCGGCGGTGTGGAACATGGCCTTAGATAGTTTGTATGCGCGCATGTTTAGCGTTAGGGTGTGGTAGAACTGTTAGGGGGTGTGCTTTGAATATATGCGCGTTGTTGTGCGTGTGTGGGTGACATGATGGAGGGCATGTTACCGCAGAGGTGGAAGCCACGTATCTGAAGGAGAGGTAGAAATAGAGGGTTAGTTTTATGTTAATCACTGGGAGGGTTACGCAGAAGTCTATTGACAGTTAACATGCCCTTCAAGGTGTTCTTTGTGGTTCAGCAGTTCTGACAAGTCGAGGGGCCATCGTTTCACCTCACCTTTATTTATATGCTTGACTACTCTTAACATTATGGAACACCAAAGGGTCTGGTTATTGGAAAGGGAGGGGAGCCAGAACTCGTCTTCCCGTTCCAGCCAGGTGTCTCGAACATGGGTGAGGGAGGGATGGAGGGGAAAGGAAGGAAAGAATTGGAAGATTGGAAAGATTGGAAATGAATTTTTTTTGTTTGGTCTGGATCGATTTAAGTTATTTAAAAACAATACAATTGATAAAAAACCCAATTTTATATTAAACATTAACTTCTAAGATTAAAAGTCATTTAGATTTGAAGACTTCAGATGCAAAAGCCTCTAAGTGCCATCTGAAATGTTCTTCTAAAATGAGCATTTTTATCAAGCTCGTATGTTTAGGTTCAGTTATTTCACTTTAATGGCAATTAACAGGTCCATTTCATTGACATTAAAGTGAAATAACTGAACATAAACATACGAGCTTGATAAAAATGCTAATTTTAGAAGAAAATTTCAGATGGCACTTAGAGGCTTTTGCATCTGAAGTCTTCATTTTTTTTAAGGGATTATAAAACAGAAAAAAAGTTTTCATGTTTCTCAAATACAATATAAAAAATGTATATATATATATATATATATATATATATATTTTTTTTTTTTTTTTTTTTTTTAAATTGTCAGCTGAATCAAACGCACTTAGCCATTTTGTTTATATATGACAAGACAACCATAAAACAGAGAAGAGCCCTTTAGATTCTCATGACTTAGTGTCAAGGTTATTTCATTTTATATAACCCCTTTGAAAGGCACGCTTTGATCAGGTCAAATGAAGTTACCCTTCTTGATATTCATGATGTATCAGTGTATTATTATGTTATGTGCACTTTTTTGCGGTCAAGGTACAAGGAAAGTGTTTTAGTACACTTTAAAAAATATATATTTTTCGAAGTTGTAAATAAACATTTTTGGAGTACGTTTTACAAGAACGTTTGCAGTTTCTTTGTAAAGTATTTATGAAATTTACTAGCAGTTTCTGAGTAATAATTGTTTCAAAGTAAATCCTACTTCAATTTTTTTTGAGTACTTTTATTTGAGTTTTAGCATCAATAAATTGATGAACATTTTTAAATTGATTTTTAGGGAGTTTTCTTTCTTTCTTTTTTATTTTTAGAAAAAGAAAAGATTAAAAATATATATATATATATTAAACCAACACAGATACAGGAAAACTAGTAATGTGTTTTAAAATTATATTTTAAAAGATTTTAAAAAATTTTTGTCATCCCAGACACCTTTATTTGTCAGTGACCCTAAAGCAGGTGGTATGAAGCGAAACGGCTCCAGAAAACAAAAGAAAAGCGTGAGGGAGAGAAGACTTACGCTCTGAAGGATTACCAGAAGGGGTTTAGTTTACAAAGCTCTTTGAAAGGAGGTCCAGACAGTACATTGGATGGCGGATTGGGACATTGCATGTTGTTTTTTTCTTTTCCTGTCTATTGAAATGTTTCATGGTTTCCTCAAGCCACAGTGTCTGTTTGTCTGTGGGGCACGCGGGGGCGTAAGGTGCCTCCCACCCTTTCAACAGCGTGGCGATTGTGCGGGATGTGCTCTTGGTGTTAGACACATATACTGTGCCTTTCAGTGTAATCGCTTTGCCTTTTTACGAACAAGTGCGGTTCCATTCACCAGCCATAGCTTTCACATGCTTGCATGGGTAGCACCGAAGCTAACATGCTTAAAGTTGTGTTTTGTGTGTGTGCGTGTGTGTGTGGGGAGTCTACGACTGGGGCTTAATTGGGGGATGTGTGTGCCTTCTCAGGGTTCCAGCGCTCAGACAGAGTTTCAGGAGGAAAATGGCAGGCTGTAGAGCACATTGAATGTTCCTTTTTTTTTTTTTTTGTAGGCAGTTCTCTCCGTATGTACCGTACATCCCTCAGGGGCAATGAGGTGGGGGTGTCAGTAGATCCCTCATCCCTCTCTTCTTTCTGTCTTTCCTATATTTCCCTCTTCGTCCTGGCGTGTACTTCGTTCCGCCTGATTCTCTCGGAGACCCAGCGAGTGTGACGGAAGCGAGAGGCGATCAGATGGGCACCCTTCTGTGAGCAAGGCCAGCTGCCGGGAGGGAGACAGAGGAGGGTGAGGGAGTGAAGAAAAGGAAGATGGTGTCGAAAACTGAAAAGCACAAAACAAACACACTGTGGTAAAAATGTGATAGTTGACTGTAGTCTACGGTTAAACAGTTGGTGCAAATTTTGGTGAAACATCCTTGTCCCCCGTTTTGCTGAGAATTCCTGTCCTTTCTTCACTATGTATAAAAAACTGACCTAAAGCTTGACCTAAAAGTAGTGTGAATTATAAAAAAGTAAATATTGAATATTGAGTCTATTGGCTGTAGATCTTGTAGATCAAAATGGCACTATGGCAAAATTATGAATTACCAAATTATGGTAAAAGTGTGGCATTTTTAAAATAGACAGGATAGGGTTAAGTCATTTGTAATTGTTTTGAGGTAGACAGTGATTTCCTCCAGATTTGAGTGTCAGGTAGTCTGTATATTTTGTTTTACCGTTGAAGTTATCCACCACCTGAAAAAGTCTGACAACCACTGTTTTAGAAAGAAGCTAGACAGCAAAAGACCCGAAGGCCTAGAGAAAGCAGTAGGGGGAAAAAAGAAAAGAAAGAAATGACAGAAAAAATGTCCACAAGCAAGAGATTCAGTTGTCGCTTGGGGGCCGGTCTTATCCCTTTAGCTTGCCGCTTTCTTAGAAAGAAACGCTGCCGTGAAATCACGTATAGCATGGCAGGGAGGCCCCGAACCTGAAGAAGGGATGAGCTGGGGATTAGCTTGTCCTGGCAGGATGTCTGTGATCTGAGAAAGCTCTGCCGGTCAGCGTGTGCCCATCGGTGTCCGGCCCTCGACCAGCCACGCGCCGCATACCGCCTCAAATCCCTCTCCTGCCGTGGGCCGCATGCTCTCCTCTGTGAAATCTCTTACTAGCTTGCTTTCTTCCTTTGTGATACTGTCTCTACTGTCTCTTTTTGTTGTTCCAAGGAGATTTTAATAATATGTTCATCATTTAATCTAGTGTTTTTGAGTAACATTACATGCCGGTTTGTAATTTTCAAGTCTGTTGATCATTTGTGCATGTTTATGTGCGCGGGCTCTCATGCGAAGGATACTCAGCTCATATATGTGCCTATGCATGCACCGTCGTGCTCTTCATCTCCTGCCTTTTGTTGCCTTCTTCTGTTCGTGCACTCAAGATGGAGTACTTGGACATGCTTTTCATTTGCCATCAATACCCATTGAGCCTCTTATGAAAGCGAAATAGTTAGTTCATATAATGTCTTTGGATGATCAATACCACCTGCTATGTTCAATCCCTGTCCACCTCTCATGGCCTGTCCACCTCCTGGGTTTGAACTGTCCTATCACCCATCATCATCAGGAACCGGAATCTTGGGATCCATTATTGTTATTGCTTTTCTTTAGGTGGTAGAATGAAAAGTGGAAGGGTGTGGGTGAGATATTTTTAGATGGCTGTCATTGCATCATTTTTTAGCCGTGGGCTCTGTATTTAGTAAGAAAAGTGAGGCATTAGATAATATGTAGGTTTGTTCCTCTTGTGAATTTTAAGCGGGTGACTCAGAAGTATTGGACTCAAATCATTTTTATATTTACTTTTTTAGTTTGTTTATGCTTAGTAATGAAAGAGTTCTTGGGGGCATGTCATTGATGTTTGTCAGTTTCAAACATTTTGATGCACGTCAAAAGAAAATTGAAGCAAGTTTAAGGCAAATCCATTTAATAAGTTGTTTGCATATATTGGTTACTAATTCCAAAGAAAAAAGTTCCAAAGTTTCTGAAACAAGATTCTCTTCTTGTTTTCCATTGGTCAGAAAAACAGATAGCTCCACCCATAAACCCATGCCATTGGTTGTAGACATGGTCAGGATGCTTAAACTGTTTTAATAGTGTGATAGAGACTCTGTTTACACCTGGTATTAAGATGCATTTTAGTTGATCGGATCACAAGTAGACAACACTAAATGCAGGTGTAAATGGGGACGTTTTGAGCTTGCCCACTTTCGACCACTTCCAGAGGTAGTCGAAAACCCATTCAACTGGATTGCTTTTGTAGTGTAGACACTCATGTGGTCAAATGTGTTCGAACAGCCAGAAAAGACCACCTCCGTCCAACTAACCTAATGCGTAAACATTATGAGAATAATTTAAGATTTAGGCCGGATTTAAACTTTGTCGGCTGAAGACAAAATGTACCAAGCACAATGTTCTCTCACCATTCCTGATTTCTAACACGCACTTACCACATTTACAGTCTTGTGACTGTCAAAGCAGAAACTAAAGCTGCTGCTGTCTGTGTGATTTTCTGTCGTCTCTGTGCGTGTTCATATGTAAATTGCGCAAGCTTATTTTGTCCATTAGATCGAAACAACTTAAAAAACCCATAAATTTACCAGGCCATAGACCCTCTCGAAGAAGAAATCAGGACAGAAGTGGTTGGACAAAAAAGATGGAATAAAATACCACATCTTAATGCAAGGTGTAAACAGGGCCAGAGTACCATTCCTGTTGCTCAAACAGTAGACCATGGAACTAGCAACACCAAGGTCATGGGTTTGATTCAATACATGATTTTATAAAATATATACTGTACCTTGAATGCATTAATGCAATGCAAGTCGCTTTGGATAAAAGTGTCTGCTAAATGCAAAAATGTTAATGAATAAATGACCGTGTTTACACTTTTCAAGGAAATTAACCCATGACTTACTAATAGCTCTGCATATTAAGCTGGTATAAAAGTTTTTACTGATTTTTTTTTTCTCCTAGGCATCAATGTGATTGAATGCAGAGCAAAAGTAAAAGTCCTTAGTAATATCATATGTGTCTTCTATAGGCTTCCAATGGACTTATTGTCTCAAACTGTGGTGAGAGTTATGTGCTTTTGTCTGCAATCAGAAGTCTGAGATATAAATTATCTGAGTAATACCTTAATGTCATAGCTCTGTACTCTTACTGTGTCACCATCATATCATCTCTTAGGAAATTTTGGTTCTGGATACTTAAATGAAACATGACAGAGAACTCCATTAAATCTGGTATAAGAGCAAAAAACTTTCCTCAAAGGACATACACAATCAACAATACAGAAGTCTAAAGACTGAGGCAAGCCAAAGAGAATTTTTCAAAGGTTATATATAAGGCTGAGAAGAAAATGAAAACATAATAAGAGGAAAGAAAGACAATAATGATAAACATCCTATCCCAGACTCCCTAAAACCAACAGGGGCATAAAATGGTGACGTTCTATAAACTGGCCAGACGGTTGGCCGACCGTCAGACAGCTGCAGTTCTCTCTCGCTATCACTCTCTCCCTCCCTCCTTCTCCTTTTAGACCTGCTTGTTCAAAGCGACGCTGGCTCTTTATTTATGTGCAAATTTGCTCTTAGGCCCTACGAGGGTGGTGCGCATGCTGAATCTCTCTTTTCGGGGCTTTAGCAGATTATCCTCTCACTCTCTTTGGTCCCCGTCGCCCTAAGCCCGGCTGCCCTGACCTTTTGTCATTGAGACTTTTTTTTCTTCTCCTTGGTGTCTCTCTCACTCTTTCTCTCGCTCTGCCTCCCCCCTTCCCAGATGCCACAGACAGCAACACCCCCCCCACCCCATCACCACTCTCCATACTCCTCAAAGAACCATTATATCACTCACTCCCTGAACAAAGACCCCAGAGGGAGAGAAAGAGGGTGAGCGAGAGAGAAAGAAAGAGAGGAGGCCAGCAGCTCAGCTCTCCTAATCGATAAAAGTGGCCCACATGGAGCTTTGAAAGCTAATCAATACTTTCTTTTTTCTCCTTTTTTTTTTTTAAACCATCCGTTTTAGCTGCTGACTCTGACAAAATGTAGCCGTGATGCTGAATTAGGGAGAAGGGGAGGAGGGAGACCTCTGATCACTTCTCTCGAGATATGAAAGTGAGAGAACAGAGATAGATAAAGAAATAAATGTGAATGTGTACATAATGCCTTTTTCAAAAGCGTTTTGATAACATAACAATGATACAATGTTTTAGCCATGTCGGACATGTTCCTGGATCAACATCCTATGTTGGTCCTGCAACCACAGTGCATATAGCTACGTGTTTATGTGAAGGAGGGTACAACAGGCATAAGGTGACTTTTGGTATATGGCCAGGGTCATTTTTTTCCCCACAGAAATGGTGTTTGTTCTTGTGACTCTACAACCAACCCAAGACGCATCATCAATACTGAAAACGGTTGTATTTTGTGGAAACCATGATACATTTTTTGTCTTTACTGTCATTTTAATGCCTAAATGTATTTACTGTCAATTTAATGTAGAGTTGTCAAAAGTACTGGCTTCGGTACCAAGCCGGTACTGATATTTAAAATATGTGTTGCTTTTAGCACTGTTGAGTGGATTCGTAAACACCTCTGATTGGCCATTGTGGTGACGCGCTCATCGGATATGCCTATGATTGGCTTCAATTGGCTAAATTTGAAAGCTTTTTTAAAGTGGGAGCTTTTGAAAGCAGGCATCTATCAATGGACTGGTCCGTGATAGACGCCTGCTTTCAAACACTCCCCTGTGTATCTGTGTAAGCGCTCGGTGAAGAGCAACATGTTTTTTAAGCGTTGATCATTGTAGCCAATCATAGACACATCCGATGAGCGCGTGAAAACAGTGGCCAGTCAGAAGTATTTACGAATCCGCTCAACAGCACTCAAAAGCATCACATTTTTAAATTTGTCGGTACTTTTGACAACTCTAATTTAATGCATTCATGTGGAACCAAATTAAAAAAATGTTACTGAGCCAAAACTTTTGAACGGTAGTGTGACTGACTACATTACTATTCATAACCTGACCACAAATAGATATGCTGCCTTATGGTCCTTGCTTGAGCCTTTTGAGATTTTAATATCCAAAATAATTTGAGTTGTTACGCCATCACAAGCTGCTTTTGATGACATGGTTAGAAGTTACATACATAAGAATGCCGCTGTGTTTCTACATTGGGCGTTTCCAGTAAGGCAAGCTTTGTTGATTTTAATGAGATTTGTGTAGTTTTATGTGATCTAGTTTTATCTTGGCTAACCTGACAACTGTTAATGTTCTGAAAATGTTTCTAAATGTTGTTTTGGACTTCTAATTTAAGCAATTCAAAGACCAAGGTACAATTGCAGAGTAATTTTTTCCTTGTCCAGAACCATATTTTCTTTGGTGGAAAAGCATCAACTGGTTCCAGATTAGGCTTTGGCTTCAGCATCAACTCCTTTATCATAATTTCCTCTCCTCTCCTCTCCTCTCCTCTCCTCTCCTCTCCTCTCCTCTCCTCTCCTCTCCTCTCCTCTCCTCTCCTCTCCTCTCCTCTCCTCTCCTCTCCTCTCCTCTCCTCTCCTCTCCTCTCCTCTCCTCTCCTCTCCTCTCCTCTCCTCTCCTCTCCTCTCCTCTCCTCTCCTCTCCGCTTCTTCAAAAAAGACTCAAGGCCATGCCCAGACAGTCAATAACTGATGTCTTACATGTTTCGTTGATTAATTATTCAACTAAATTATTGAATGAAATAACTTGGTCGATGTGCTTCTGCCGCTACATGCGCACCTGAAGTGAGCGCTACAAAGTTTAGTGTGGTAAATGAAGTGTCCTCTACTGTTTCAGAGAAGCGTATGTTCTCACACACACACAAACAGGGAATGACCTGAATTTGCTGCTCGACTGCTGTGTAATACTCCAGCTGACAAGACCCCCCTTGTAGCTAAAGAGAGGACACTGTTCCCATCCCCCTCCCTTTCGCACTCTCTCTGTCTTTCTCATGCTTTTTTTTTCTTCTCTCTGTCTAATCTGTACAGTTCCCACCCTTCTGAAGGTACCTCTGAACAATGCGAACGCACACATACATGTGGGCCAGCCGGTCTCTTGACGACCCATCTTGCTCTTCACGCTTCTTTCTCTCTCTTTCTTTCCAGGCGTGTCTGTGAACGGACAGTGAAGCGTAGTTCTAGAACAAGCTATCGAAGGAAAACAAGTAGCTTGTTTATTTGCACAGATGATTGTGTACTGGATGTGGTAATTAGCTTTCGCTTCCAGCTTCTCTTGTTAATTTGTTGGGCTCACCACCTCCCAGTCTTTATTAGTTGTCTAACAAGGCCTTTTCATGTAAATACAAGCCCATGAAACGGCAATTAACCTCCCAAATAGGTATAAACCACTGATCAGGCGACAGGATATTGACAAGGCCTTACTCGCCCCAGTTAGCGCCCAGGAGGGGGGGACATAAGCGAGAAAAGGAGGAGGAGGAAGAGGCAAAAAAAGGGGTTAAAAAAAAGAAGGAATAAGCAAACAAATCCCACGGGTCTTTGTTTGTTGTGTCTATGGCGGGCCTATTGTTTTGCTCCCTATTAAACTTTGACCTTTAGGCACGAGAGTGGGAAAATTGAATTCTAAATGACAGCTGGAGGCAGAAGGATTTCAGACGGACATGGGAAAGGCGTTAGTTTGGTAATATATGAAGAGAAGAAAGAGAAATTGAGGTTTGGTGAACCTGTGCTGTGATTTTGTATCATGATTCTTTTACACTTTTGCCTGTAACCATGAAGTCTCAAGTACTTTCATTCTTGTGTGTAGTGAGTGTCATTCTTGTGTGTGTGTGTGTATGTATGTCATGTTGGGTTTTTTGATTGGTGGTCAACCAATGTGGGTTTTCAAAGGCCGATGCTAAAATCTAGGAGTCAGAAATGTCAAAGTTCAATGTGAAAAAAAAAAAAAAAAAAAAAAAATTGTTTTAAAAAATAAGTTTAAAAAAATGTGAGACATAAAATGGTTCTGTTTTGAATTTTTCTACATCATTAAATGTTTTTAATCCTAAAACTTTGCATATTACCTGGTTTAACTAGATTTTGAATCCTGGTGTGATCTCAAACCTTTAGAATCCACTGTATATCATACATGATGAACCTTCATTGAGCATATGAAGACAATTTTTAATTTAATCTAAATTAAATTAAATTAAAAAATTTAATTCAATTCAATTCAAAATATTTACTCCAAACCAGTGTCATTGTAGTATTATTTATACTATTATAGTATTTTTCAATATTTTACAATTAATAATTAGCTTTTATTTTTATATTTTTATTTTTATTTTTTTTAGTAATTGTATGTGCTTTATCATTTTTATTAGTTTTTGTTTTTATTATTCCAGTTTAGCTTTATTTTTCATTTCAGTTTTAGTAATTGTATTTGGCAAGGCACCACTTCTGATTTTTATTTAATATTTATATCTATATTTTATTTTAATTATTATCGTTTAACATAATTATTTGATATAATATAATTATAATTAAATATTATTAACAATTATTTTAATTGTAGTAGTCAACAACAACAATGCTCTAAATAATATCTACAATATTTTAAAGCAGAATATGTGCTCTTTAAAGTTTTTTGTGTAAAAAAAAAAAAAATATATATATATATATATATTATATATTATATATTCATATATATATTCACGTGCCGCAAATGTCCACAAACGTGCCCATTACCTCTCCATTCAAATCCATCTTGCCTGTGTCTGCCATCCTCAGCTCTCCAGCAACAAGGTGACATACTGCACTGAAGCTGTTCTGGGATCACGAGCTTTACAGTTCTCAGCTGTCGTGAGATAGTTGGATCAGGATGTGTCCTTCTGCCAGTGCTTTAGTGCAAAGTACGGTCCCAATCCTAAGAAAAAGGCGAGGAGGAGAGCTTGAAAGTGGGATTTGGAGGGCCACATATGCTGAGGGAAGGTGGGATACCTGCAGACCTGAGGATCAGATACTGCTGTCAGCTGCGGGAGGAGCCCAGATCTGCTGTCTATCAGACAAATGTAGGAGATAGGGAGGAGAGGGAGTGAGATGGAGCTTAGACGGATCAGGTCTGGCTGTCTGTGTGGGCTGGATTGAGGGAAGCACAGAGACATCTAAATGGAGAGTAAGAAGGAAGACGAGCAGTGACATGCAGCAGTCAAAGTGGAAGAGAGGCCGTGAGCTCTGAGATTTATCAATTTGCAGTGAGACAGGCAGATAAAGAGAGAAAAGAGTGGATGAGGGCAAACTGACATTAAACTGTTTGGTCAGTCAGGGTGATTGGGACATTGAAGAGCTTTCACGCAGGATGAAAGATTTAAATATTATACATGGGCAATTTACAGATGATGAAAGGATAGTTCATCCAAAAATAAAATATCTGTCATTATTTACTCACCTTCATGTTGAGTCATATGCTGTTTATTCATTCTGTGGAAAGAAAATGAAAGAGAAGAAGTGAGGTAGATTACAGATGGACCGATCTGTGGAGAGGACAAAACAGGATGGAGTAAGAGGTAAATAGAAGAGTGGCTGGGAGGTTCAAGGTGCCTGTATGTGTTGGTGCCACAATTTGTTAAGCAGGAGGAACAGGGTTAAATTAGGCAGAAAGAGGGGTTGCGAGACCCTGTCAGGATGCTGCCCACTGCTCCAGCCAGCTTGGAGAGCAGACCTGGCATGGCCCACTGCCCTCCAGAGCCTACTGTCAGCCCTCATGACCACACACACACATAAGAACACACACTGACCCAACTTATGCAGTTACACAGACGCAGACCAACAAGAAATCTAGGACCTCAGGGCAATAACTTCAAAATAATTGATGGATAGGCACTCACACACACACACACACACACACATACTCTTTTAGATTCACACTCCTGATTAGACTGGCTGACTTAAACTTACTTTTATTTTATTCTTTATTATATTATATAATATTATATTATGAATTTAATATTAATTCTTTGACTTCTTTGATTCCATTGGCAGACCTAAACTAGCTCTTTGTTTTACAGACTTAAACTGATTGTATTTTTTTTATTATATTTTATTTTAAATTTAATATTTAAGATTAATTATTTGACTTGTGATTCAGTTGGCAGACTTAAACTGATTTTCTTTTATTTTCACTTTTTGACACAATTACCTTTGGGGTTTTGAAGTTCCTCTAAGTTTAGACTCGCGTCAAAGTTTACTTTGGATTTAGCGCAGATTAAAGTTCTGATCTGACTTGATGAAGTTCAGACCGAGGCTTTGTTAAATTAAGCGTCAATAAGAGGAGCTGCAGTGGAACGTTTTGGCAGTGGGGGGGCAGAGCCATTTAACATTAGCATTTCATTTAGCATATCCTGTGACACTTCAGGGGTTACAAATCACATTAATAAACGCTTAATTACTTTAAAAGAAATTCCTTGGGCATTAATCGAATATTAATTACTGCTTATCGTTGTCTTTTAGTCATGCTTAATTGCATGTTTTTTTCCCCTTATTTGAGCTTCTTTCTCTTTCCTTTTTTCTTTCGGAGACCAACATTGTGTTACAAGACAAACAAGGAGGCTAATATAGTTGGCCGCTTTTTTAATGTTAGCCAACCATATTTATCACGTTTGAACTAAACAAAAGACGATTTCCATAAAACAATGAATCAGTATGTCTTAAAGATGAATTCTCTGAATGAAAATACGGGTGGTAAAATCTAAATACAATAGCGGAAGGCTTTCAGAAGTTTATAGTTTTTCACTTAGCTCGCAAAGGTGGCCGTGCTAACCTTCTGAGGAAGACAGCACTGAAACTTACACCGTGTGTGCGAGTTCTCTGGTCTCATGCTCCCACACTGAGCTTACAAGCACACATGCTGCTCAAAACTACAGGGCTCGGAGTCTCATCGATGGACTGAGTCTCTCAGGGCAATCGCTCTTGATGTGTACACTGTGGCGTTTAGCCCTGTAGCCCCAACGGCCAGTGTCCCGCTCCACACGTATGGGTCATAATTCAAGCTGATTGGCCGTGCTCGCCGGAGGGCATTTTTCTGACCCGTCCACTGCTGTAAATCACTGTGACTGGAGAGAGAAGTGGGGGGTGATGAGGCGTAGTTTAGTTTATTTCGTGTGGAGGGTGTCAACTAGATGTTTTACGCAGTTATGTAACTCTGATCCATGCTTCTCTCTTTTTCTCATGCACGATATGTGAATTTGTATCTGAGTTGGTTTGCGAGACATTTGTGCAGCTATTGTTTGCCAAAATTTGACATATAAAAGAGGATTTTATGTTGTTTGCGTAGCTCTATTGTCTCTCTCGCTGCCACTCTGTGCCCTGCAGGCAGGGAATGGGGTGGGCATCATGCGCCCGACCGTCTGTGTTGTCAGAGTATAATTTCAGACACTCTTCCGACTTTTAAGTCTGCAGTGTGAGGACAGATGTTTGGAGTGTCATATTTAGACATTTTACAATGTATTTGAAAACACCTTGCTTCTTTTGTATGAAGAGTTATATCATTTGTTTAGTCTTTGCCCATCTAAATGAATCACACCTTCCCAGCTTGCATGTTTATTTGATCATAAGGGTCAAAACGCACAGCTAAAATCATAAAAAGAGACAGTGTGAGAGAATTTACAAGTCTTCTTTGTTGATTGTCACAGTTTGATCAGGGCTCTGTTCCAAAAACTACTGAGGCTGCATACAGAGGCTGCCTTTTAAGACATCATAAACACGCTTTGGAGGCAAACACTGTTCGAAAAAGTAGATAGGAGACAGCATAATTAAGCTAAGAAAATTTAGGAACATTTAGATGGTACCTTTGATAGAGAAGGCAATTCGAGAATGAATTGTGATAAGCACAGTAAAAATAACTGAGAAAACAAATAAACTGTTTATAAATATACACTACTTTTCAAAAGTTTGGGGTCAGTATATTATATATACTGTATATTATATATACACAGTGAGTACGGAAAGTATTCAGACCCCCTTAAATTTTTCACTCTTTGTTATGTTGCAGCCATTTGCTAAAATCATTTAAGTTCATTTTATTTCCTCATTAATGTACACACAGCACCCCATATTGACAGAAAAACACAGAATTGTTGACATTTTTGCAGATTTATTAAAAAAGAAAAACTGAAATATCACATGGTCCTAAGTATTCAAACCCTTTGCTGTGACACTCATATATTTAACTCAGGTGCTGTCCATTTCTTCTGATCATCCATGAGATGGTTCTACACCTTCATTTGAGTCCAGCTGTGTTTGATTATACTGATTGATTAGGAAAGCCACACACCTGTCTATAAAAGACCTTACAGCTCACAGTGCATGTCAGAGCAAATGAGAATCATGAGGTCAAAGGAACTGCCTGAAGAGCTCAGTTTTTTCAGTTTTTCTTTTTTAATAAATCTGCAAAAATGTCAACAATTCTGTGTTTTTCTGTCAATATGGGGTGCTGTGTGTACATTAATGAGGGAAAAAAATGAACTTAAATGATTTTAGCAAATGGCTGCAATATAACAAAGAGTGAAAAATTTAAGGAGGTCTGAATACTTTCTGTACCCACTGTGTATATATATAATATATATATATATATATATATATATATATATATATATATATATATATATACATATATATATATATATATATATATATATATATATATATATATATATATAGCAAAAGGACAATCAAACATTTTATATTTAGTACAAGTTTTTAAAATATTACGCCATTTTTCATGTTTTATAGCGGTTGTACCGAATGACCAGATGTTTCAGGACATGCGTATGAGAAAGTGAAGACTTAAATTTTTCAAATAGTTAAAAGAGAGTTAGTTACTTTGCTTCATGACCATGTGGTCCTTTGCAGGTGTCTGAATGATGGCACATCCTGTCACATGATATTGACCGCATGACTTGATCCAAAATGTTCCTTTTATATTGGTTACTCCGAATGACAACAATAAAATTCATTTTTCCGGACATTCTTTCTCATATCAAATCAACGACTTCTACACATAATTTTAATACCATTTTGCACTATGTTAATATATGATGTTATAAAATCATGGCAGAATAATAATAATAAAAAAAAAACATTTATTACATTTTAAGATATTTTAATCACAAATGAAATGGCTGTATTGGCCTTTGGACGGTTAAACTGAATGACCTTTTGACACTTCAGAATCTTTAAAATACCTTTTTATGTAGCAAAATATAATTAAAAACCTTTTGGATTCAATAAAAGAGATCTAGTTGTGCTACCTTACATACTTTGGATGTCATATCTTTGTTTTTTATTATTATTAAGGCCTTTGGACAAAAAAAAAAAAGACCCGTCACGTATATATATTAGCAAGGGCATGTCATTTATTTATTTTTTAAAGTGAGAATAAATACATTTATAATGTTACAAAAGGTTTCTGTTTCAACTAAATGATGTCCTTTTGATATTTCTATTCATCAAATAATCCTGAAAAGAGTGTATCATGGTTTGTACAAAAAAAAAAAAAAAAATGTTTTCAACATTTATTATAATAAGAAATGTTTCTTGAGAACCAAATCTGCATTGTAGAATAAAGGATCATGTGACATTGAAAAATGGAGTAATGGCTGCTGAAAATTCAGAATTGCCACCACAGGACTAATTACATTTTAAAATATATTAAAATAGAAAACAGTTATTTTAAATTGTAAAAATATTTCACTAAGTTACTGTAAATTAAAAAAAAAATTACTGTACTTGTTATTCGTTCCATGCTAAAAGTATCAATATAAATTATTAATAATTTAAAATAATTTATTTACTATTTTAGTTATTAATCATTCAAAATAATTTAAAAACAGACTTTTTTCTTTGAAATTTATATTTATGTTTATTAGAGTATTGTTTCTTTCCTCTTGCTTCACCTGAATTGAAATCAGTTGTAATTCAAGTCACTTACGAGGTTCTATGACCGTTAGGATGCTGTTTATAGCAGCTCAGTAGGTTAAGGAGCAGAGCATGAAGTTAAAGGCCTCTATAATGACACATAAACTCACAGGAAGACTTCTCTTGAGATACAATCAGTGCAAAGTCTTTCTCTACAGCACAGCGCTCTGCACACTAATAGTAAAGGACCTATTCCCAGGCTTAACTGAAGAAATTACCCAGTTCTCAAATGAGCAGTGATCTATACATCTCTCCTTTGGGGTTGTTGAAGAGCTGGGACAGGGGAGTGTGTCGAAAAGAAAGCGAGCGTGAGAGCAAGTGAGCGCAATAGCATTAGAGAGCCAGCTAGCAAGAGTGTGAGAAAGAGACCGAGCTCACCAGCCAACGATTATCCTCTAATTAACACTGATGTCTTCCCCATGGACAACGTCCCATTCCATCAGCACGCTGGCACGTCTTAATGTTAGGCGCTAACTGCCTCCTTCACATATGTCAGTCCTCGTTAAGGGACTCCGCTATGCGATAATGCCCTCTCACTTAATGGCTTGTAAAAGATGGTTAACACTTACAATTTGGCGTCTGTTTCGTGTCTGTGCGAGATGACACGCGAGCTATGACGGAGGACACCGCGGGGGGACATAATTGCACGGGGATAGAGCAGAGGTTGCGCTGCTGGAAATCACACAGTCCTTTGCCACCTCAGCCAAGTAGTGTAGAGTGTATTCGAGTAATGTAGTGGACTGACTCAGTCATTAGGTTTGTGCTTTTCTCTGACTGTCAAAGACTAGAATCTGCTCTTTATGTGTGTTGAGTTCAGTCTTATGCTGGGTTCAGACTACAAAATATTTTTGTCAATATTGTTTTGTCACAATTCTTGTTGTGTCATGGGCAAGAAACATGTCAGACTACACATTGCTTCCCAATCAATCATCATCACTTGCTGTCATTAAGGTAGAAGGTGGAACTAGCGAATGACTTCCGGAAACAAGAGCGTAAACAAACAATGGCTGTGTATTAGTTTAATGCTAATTCCAGTACTCACCGGGTCGCTGAAGTGCCTCCGCTGTCGTTCGCCAGCATTTATCTTTTTTCACTCTGTCGTGGTAGTCACTGGAGTAAACATCATAAAGGCAGGAGTACTGTTGCTATAGCTCCAAGAACCTTTCCTCCATTGCATAATTCCACCTAGCAGCACCAATACTATCGTCTCTCTCTCGTTTCGCCATGTTTGAAAGCTGTGTACGGAAGAGCTTCTGTGCTCCTATTGGTCAGTGTCACAAATGTGACGGAACCCGTCATGGAGGACCAAAAAACATTAAACATGCTAGTCTTTCTGTCGGGACGTCATGAAGCATCACAGATGAAGAGTCGGTTGTCATCCATTATGACACACTATGCGAGACAACACGATCTATTCTTGCACCTTGACGTCAAACAGACAGCCTATGTCAAACAGATTGTGCCAAAATTGTTTGCAAGCTCCCAGTATGCATTGCAATATGAATAAATAGTCAGATTGTTGTTTCACTGCCTTCTTTTTTTGTCATCACAGTTGTGGTGATGTTAGGAGCTTATTATTTTACCCAATGATCACTGTAATTGAGGTTTGTGTGTGGTTCGACTATTTCGAGAAGCATAATTGTCATTGTATTTTCCCAGACATTCTGATGTGGCATGTTACATGCTCTAAAAAGTTGCAAATTGCAAATTTGATTCTGGTTTAGAATTTTTATTAACATGTTTGCCTGTGTAACAGTTCAGCTCATAAAAATTAAATCATTTAAATATAAACTTATAATTTGTATTTACAGTGCTGAAGTTCAATTTCTTATCTCTTAGCTGTTTTTTTTTTTTTATATGCTATTTTATTACTATTTATTAAAATCTACTATGAGTTCACTGATCAGTTCTTGGCTCTTTTTGAATCAGACAAGCAGAGACTGTTCTTGGTTCAATAAATCATGATTTTAGAAGTTGTGTATTAAAGGTGCTAAAGAGGATGTTTTGTTTTATACATTTTTGCAATATTACTTGAAACTGTCTTTACTAACTGATAAAAGACTATTTATTAGGTGCACTGAAAGGAATAATATTAATATACATCATCTGTGCACGAGGTAGGGCCTTAAAAACATCAGCCAATCTTTTACGCGATCATCGCGTAAACGATTGGCCCTCTGGCTTGTCAACCACTGCCGTGACATTCCTTGTGAGAGACGTGCGCGGCTGCGCGCTCCAGTAACTTTCCACACTCCACGGGCGCCGCATGCAATGTTTTTGTCCGGAGACAGGAGTAACAACTGCAGATTATGAGTTACCTGCGGTGAGTCCGACATAATGAATCCACTAACATGATACAGCGAATGCCGGTGGTAAACACTCGTGTTCCAATACTCATGCACGAATTTTGGGAGGCGTTCCCTCGAAAGGAAGGGGGGTTGTTCTTACGTATGCGCTCATTTCAAAAACTCAGTAACAGTCTTTGGTTTCTCAGTCGACGAAAAGATCCTCTTTATCACCTTTAATATGTAATTGTGTATAATATATAAATATAATTGTGTTGTGGCTATTCATTTATATTTAGAATGACTTTTAGAACTATATCTTTATCGTTATCATTAGTTATCACCCTTAGAGTGAATGGACCATTATGAAAACTTGCATATTTTTTTTGTTATTATAGAGTTAATTTAATTTTTTTATACTTTCCTCAACAAAATTTTTATTGCGTTTGTAATGCTCTTATTTAGATACTGGTAGGTTAAACTGATCCTTGATCAGCATTTAATCTGCGCGATGTGACACCTTTTTGTCTCTCACAGCTTGTAATTGGCATTTGAGGCCTTTTATCTAGGATATTCTGATAGAAAATTGCTTTATGTTAGTGTGTGTTTGGCAGCAGTACATTTTCCTCCCTTTCCCCAACTTTCCCTCTGCCGTGTCCTATTTCTTTTGAGGACGGATACACTTTAGAGCCCTTTAAAACAGTCTGCATTAACAATCAATAACGCACATCCATAGAGAGCAGTAATCATACCTAAATGTCATTTGCCCTTGATGAACAAATGGTTGAGTAGGGCGACTTTTAAGTGCCCCTCTTTAAGTTTAGTCCTCGTATTAATCCATCTTTTTAAAAGCAGGGAAAAATCTCCTCTCTTAATCAAGCATTAAGGCTGAAGGCAATTCAGCAGAGCAAGAGAGTGAATCTATTTTTTTCTTGAAGTATTGACTAATATCGGCACGACTCTGAAACCACAAGACCGTCTTTGAACTCTCTCCCTTTCTCTCTCTCAGAAGAGAATGTCCTTCTTACAACAACAATAAAAGCGTGCAAACACCATTTTTTTTTTTTTTGTGGATTTCCTACTTGCCAGTGTCAGTGCATTTGCCCCCTCTTCCTCTCTACCCCCCCCACACTATGCCTCCTTGATTGAGGGCTAATGAAAAAGCTGTCCCGAGTGCCGCCGCCTCCCTGTATCCATTAAGAATAATTAGACGGGAACAATTTTGATGCCTCTAACCTCGGCGAGTGTGGCTAATGGCGTTATAAATTGCTCCTTGTCCTGGGTCTTGCTTGCGCGTCGTAGCGCAACAGTGGCGCGGAGGGCGCTCCGCGCTTAATTCAAAAGCACTCTGTCAACAGCGCTGATTTGTGTGCTAAATGAGAGCGTTTAAAACAACAGCGGCAGCTCATGCATCCTAATGCCGATGGCAGGAGTGGGTTCGATAAAGAGGGTTGTCCGCTGTAATTAGCTACGACAAACGGCACAGGATTAAGAGAACGGCATTCAAATGGACCCCCGTTTCTCTTGTGGAATACGTGCCAACCTCTAGGTCGTCCCTCCATATGCCTGTACGCAGTCAGTCTATCATTCTCTCCATTCTTGCAAGTAAGGGAAAATGATGTAACTGAGTGATTTGATGATTACAGGTTTCATATAACTAAATGATGTGTGTCTGTGTGTATATGTTTTGAATTTTCTAGGAAGTGTTCTCGAGTGATAGACGGCGGTACAGATGAGAGACAAAACCAAGGGGACTTTAAAAGGTGTTCAATTCGCCTGTAAATGCATGCTGACAAGATTAATTGAGCATTACAAATGGTAAACTCTGAACCCGGGCCGCCTCGCGGAAACACACACATTCCCTTTCCCTTGTCTTGGTCCACTTCCACATGCCTTGCCATGCAAAAATGACTTGATGGGCAGTTAAATGCAGGGGTCGAGGGTTAAATGAACACTGTTGTTTATGAGGATGTGGTGTGAATCCATTTGCATTCTAATTTCTTCCTTTCTCGAAAGACGCTCATACACACACACACACACATGCGCGTGGTCCTGTTAGGGAGATGGGGGTTTTGGCGGACGGCTTGTTTTAAAATCCCATTATCAAGTTATTTATGGAATTCACAGCCTGACAACTCTGCTGACCTTGTTTTGTTAAACATGAACCAGACATGATTTCAGCACACTGCACTGCCTATTAGCTTTTGTTTCCAATAGCCTTAAAATGTCAGCAACTTCAATCACCCCCGGGGAAGCTCCTGCGGATATGGGCTATGGTGTTGTCTGGACTTTCCCAACCCCTACCCGGGTGTTACTCGTCCCAGTCTGGTTATTTGCTAGTCATTTTTGACACATGGTCATGATATAAGCTGACCACTTCGCTTCTCGATGCCATGCAGATTCCTTGCTTTTTTTTTTGCATGGTGGTTTTTGCTTAAACACGTGTTCCTCTCCTCCTGTCGGCATAGGCTTCCGTCTAGTCATCAACACTTCGCCTCACCTTACATACACACACACAAACGAGAGGATTATTCAAAGCAACTCTTGTTTATAACACGCGAGAGATGAGGCTAAGGTGGGGAAGTGTGAGGTTTGCAAGGTTGTATGCAAAGTTTTATTTCACCTTCTGGAAGAGGGGAGAGAAGGTAGGGTAATAACCCTATAAATATTCTCCGACTCCCTGACCTCCATGTGCACTTGTTAGCGGTGCATGCTGTGGTCTCATTGGCCGTCGTGCATGTGACAGGGCCAGGCGGGCAGCAATTTTGCAGCAAGCTTGAGAGAGAAAGTACTAAATTACACTACCATATCTGCCGAAAAACACTTTAGCTAGTTCTTAAAAGAACATGGAATTGTGAGAGAGGTTTTCGGAACAGATGCGGCACGATAAACTTTCTTTTAGCGATTGTTCTTGTTAATTGACTCCCATTAGCAGAGAGGAATAACACAACAGCTGTATTTGATTCTACATTTGACTGTTTTCAAGGTGTCCTGTATGTTGTGCTGTTAAAACCGATGTGTGTAATTTTTTTTCGGATGTTAAAAATACTTTCTCCTATGCTAGCAGTACGTAAGTGGGTTGATTTGCTTAGAAGTGTAAATTCTGTGACTTTGTGGTGCTATCAAAACATTGTTGTTTGTGTAAACAGGCTGATATACGTGGTGCAACCAACAGTGTATGTTTGGGTGAACAATGGCAGACAATGTTTAGGCAACACTGTGTTTGGTGCCCCTACAGGTGGGGAAATTATACACTGTGACTTTTAATTTGTGCCATACTGTCGGTACTCTGATATATTGACTTCCACCGCACCGCAAAGCACCTGAGAACTAGCTAGCATTAGAGTTTTAGGCTAATATTCATAGAGTTACTCCTCATGAAACCTTTTCAACCATCCAAATATGTCTTCCATTATTCAGAGAAGCCCCAAGCTGTAGGCAGGAACAGATTAAATCCCCCTCACACAGCAGATATCCCGCCAGAGCATCTCTCCACTACCACCAGGCCTTTAGCTAAAAGCTATTGCAGGCTACTGTGAAGATACGGAGATATGTGCCAAGATGCTTGTAGTCTTTTTCTTATTATGTTGCTGCTGGGGAACCGAAAGGTTAACTGGCTGATAAATGAACTCCCACTTTGAGTAGGAGAAGGTTTATGTGAATGTTTAACTTTACTATATTGTCAGGAATTGTATGTTTTGCTAAGCAGAACCTGGTGCAGCTTCTTTCTTTCTACTTTATTTAAAATCTGTTCAGCTATCAATAATAGATACGTTTGTTTTGTGTTGGTATAACTAATTTATTATTTGATAAGAGGTCATGTAATGTGATGCAAATTAATTTATGCAAATTAATTAGATAAATTAATTGTCTAATGTCTAACTGTCTAATCTGATTGTTGTTAACCAAATGACAATAATATATTATATAACATTCTCTCATCCTTGAAAACTTAAACAAAACTATGCTAAAATGCTAAAATAGATAGTAACATATGGCTTGTTCCAGCCAGAATGTGTTTTGTGATTTATTAGCTGCATATTATATTATATTATATTATATTATATTTATTATATTATATTATATTATATTATATTATATTATATTATATTATATTATATTATATTATATTATATTATATTATATTATATTATATTATATTATAAATCCAGGTGAGAACCAGTAGTGCAGAGGATAGTGATTGACATCAGTATACCTAAATGACATTTGATAAAGACACTTCACAGTGAATCGCAAAACTGTGATGGCAGCTGCGACTTCTGTCTCTGAGTTTATTTGTGTCTGTGTTTTACTGTGTCCTCACAACAAACTTCAAGCAGTTCTCTTGCTGCTGAGGGACTTTCCAGTGTCTAATGCTCCTCCCTCACTCAGTTTAGAAGCTTCTTTACTGCCATCTTCACCATGGGGACAGCAGCAGTTCTACTGCCATCCTGTAAACACTGCTGTCCCACCTCCCTCTTCCTATGCCCTGTTTCAGCATCACCTCTTCAGGGGGGCGCTCCCACTAAACACCCGCCTCCTTTGTGTTTTGTAGGCCCAAGGCAGCACAGGGCAACATCAAATGCACCATTTTTTCAACATTTATTTATTTATTTACCTACGCCGCAAGTTCCTTCCCCAAGTGTGTCCTTCTCAGTCACTGCCATCTTTTTAGTACATTTTTGAACTCATAACCAGTGCTTTTTAAATGCGTGCCACCACCTTTCACAACTGTATCTTTACTGTGTTTTTAGAACCTGAAACCTTTTGTTTTCTTGCCTCTTTCTCATCTCAGTGCGCTGTGCACCATTCAGAAATTAATTTAATTAAGAATGCTTTTCAATTATTCCAATTCATTTGTTGAATTTGAGTTGAGCTAGCAAACAGGATGCAAATTTTGAATTTGAGTGTAGGAAAAATTCCCAAAAATGTCATAACTGTCACAGACATGCCAGGCTCTACAGTCACCCAGTCACAGTGCACTCCCTCACCAGAGTACTAATCAGACACACCTGACACGCATCAGCCTCATCAGCACGAGCACTATAAGAGACACTCACACACACACAGTCACTGTTCGGTCTCGTTAACGCATACCTACCTGTTATGCTTATCTCAAGGACTCCCTGTTTGACTACTTACCTGTCTCCAACGTTCTCCAAGATCCCTAGTGTTCTCTGTGTCTTCCGTGAGTGTCTCAGTGTCTCATCTGCTCCATCCACGACTCCTGGAAAGATCAAGACAAGTATCAACTCTCTGATCATCATCTGCCATGAACTTTATCTGCATTCACTTACCTGCACTCTGCTATATCTCTCTGGTTGTTCACTAAACATTTACGTTTTACCTGTGGCTCCGTCCCCTTCTGTACGTAACAGAAGACCGGACCAAACCGTCAGAACAACCACGATGAGCACAAGACCTTGTGGATGCACTTCACCGCACACTCACCAGCACCTCCACAACAACACTTTCACCAGTGCCCACTTCCACATTCACCGCTGCATCTCCTTCGCCATCTGCAGTCGCCAGTCCCATGGCCAAACCGGCGCCCTTCTCTAGCTCGGCGGAGGACTGCAACGGATTCCTGCTTCAGTGTTCGCTGGTCCTGGAGATGCAACTGCACCTGTATCCCGACGACAGTGCAAAAGTGGCCTTCGTAATCTCTCAACTCGATGGAAAAGCTCTTCGCTTGGCTGAACCACTCTGGTCGCAGAAAAATCCCAGAGTTCAGTCTTTGTCAAAGTTCACTGCTCACTTCAAGGAAGTTTTCGGAAAACCTGCCTGGGATTCATCTATCGGTGAGAGATTATGTAAACTGAAACAAGGTTCAATGTCTGTGACTGACTATGCTCTCCAGTTTAGAACCCTAGCTGCAGCAAGTGGTTGAAACGAACAAGCCCTCATTACCACCTATCATCATGTACACATTTCATTAGCCCTCAGTGCAGTTCCTGGGTTACATCATAGATCGCAGTGGCGTCCGTATGGACGAGAGGAAGGTCACAGCCATCAAGGACTGGCCCATTCCCACTTCAGTCAAAGAACTTCAAAGATTCCTGGGTTTCGCCAATTTCTACCGAAGATTCATTCAAGGTTACAGTATCATCACCACCTCCATCACGGATTTACTCAAGAACAAGCCAAAGTCTCTGTCCTGGACTCCAGCCACCACGCAAGCCTTCGACACCCTCAAGAAAGCGTTTACCTCCACTCCCCTCCTGGTTCACCCTGATCCAGAACTCCCTTTCATCGTTGAGGTTGATGCCTTTACCACAGGAGCAGGAGCGGTCCTATCCCAGCAGTAGGGGAATCCCCGTAGACTCCACCCATGTGCCGCCTTCTCCCGCAAATTCAACCCGGTGGAGGTAAACTATGATATCGGCAACCGGGAGCTTCTCGCCATCAAGCTCGCCCTGGAGGAGTGGAGGCATTGGCTTGAGGGAGCCAGACATCCTTTTGTGGTTTTGACAGACCATTAAAAACCTGGAGTACTTACGGGATGCTAAAAGATTAAATCCCTGCCAAGCAAGATGGGCTCTCTTCTTCACCAGATTTAACTTTACCATCTCCTACTGCCCTGGATCAAAGAACGTAAAAGCTGATGCCCTGTCACGTAGCCATGGTCCTGAAGAAAGCACTGAAGACCCAGAGCCCATCCTTTCTGAGAAACTCTTTGTCAGTCCCATCACCTGGTCTGGAGACACTCCCCGAGTCAAATGCCTCCACCAACACCCCGCCGGGTTGCCCCCAAGGTTTACAGTATATTCCCCGGACATGGCGCACTCCTCATCCACGCATCTCACTCATCACTGGGCACTGGCCACCCAGGGGTCAATGAGACCCTCTCATTGTTAAAACAGCACTTCTGGTGGCCCAACATGGCAGCTGATGTCAGGAGGTATGTTCAAGGGTGCAGGGAATGTGCTATCTCAAAGAGCCCTCGTCATCTTCCCTCCGGGAAATTACAACCTCTGCCCATTCCAAACCGCCCCTGGTCGCACCTAGGAGTAGACTTCATCACTGATCTTCCAGTCTCCAACGGATGCACCTGTATCATGGTGGTAGTGGATCGGTTCTCTAAGTCCTGTCGACTAATTCCCCTGCGAGGACTTCCAACAGCAATGGATACAGCTGAGATCATGTTCAACTATGTTTTCAGATACTATGGACTGCCCGAAGATATTGTATCTGATCGTGGATCTCAATTCACCTCTTGAGTCTGGAAGGCGTTCTTCAAACTCCTATGTGTGTGACCATAAGCCTCTCTTCAGGCTACCATCCCCAGACGAACGGGCAGATGGAGAGAAAGATACAGGAGATCGGCCGTT
This sequence comes from Megalobrama amblycephala, assembly GCF_018812025.1. Classification (NCBI taxonomy): domain Eukaryota; kingdom Metazoa; phylum Chordata; class Actinopteri; order Cypriniformes; family Xenocyprididae; genus Megalobrama; species Megalobrama amblycephala. The sequence goes on from NC_063056.1 coordinate 29,684,583, forward strand.
TCCTATGTACCTTCTGTCACGGCCACCAGGACTCCTGGAACCAGTTTCTGGGTTGGGCCAGGTACGCCCAGAACTCTCTTTGTCAGCCCACCACTGGTCTTACTCCCTTCCAGTGCGTACTCGGCTATCAACCCCCACTGTTTCCCTGGACTGGGGAACCATCTGATGTTCGAGAGGGTTTGGGACTCAGCCCATCTGCAACTCCAGCGAGCCCTACACAGGCGCAGGATGACAGCGGACCTTCGCCGTTCCGAAGCACACAACTACCAACCGGGACAGAAGGTCTGGCTGTCAACCAGGGACATCAGGATGCGCCTGCCCTGTAGGAAGCTGAGTCCCAGAATTCAGGGTTAATGTCACAGACACGCCAGGCTCTACAGTCACCCAGTCACAGTGTACTCCCTCACCAGAGTACTAATCAGACACACCTGACACGCATCAGCCTCATCAGCACGAGCACTAGTGTCTTAGTGTCTCGTCTGCTCCACGTCTGCCTGCCATCCACGACTCCTGGAAAGATCAAGACAAGTATCGACTCTCTGATCATCATCTGCCAAGAACTTTATCTGCATTCACTTACCTGCACTCTGCTATATCTCTCTGAGAAGACTGTTGTGAGAAAGAGATTGATTGAGCGAGTTTATTACTTGCATTCAGATTTAGCATTTTCCTTCAGGTCAGTCCTATGTTCATAATAAAAAATCTGTTTAAATGTCCGATGTATTATCTTGTCCTTTTAACAGTTAAGGGGTTTCCCGTGACTGACAGCGCTAGCCAAAGCATTTGTCAGTTGCGTCTTGTTCCGTGTTCACATCAATTCAGTCTTTTCAATGTAAAAGTCTTTACTACTGACTGACACATTCATAAAGAGTCTTTGCCGCCATCTAGTGGCATAATAATGTAACTTCTGTTGCTGTTCACGGTCAGGGACTATTTTTTCCAGTGGAAGGAAGGCTTTAGTGAAAGTTTACTTCATGAAAGTTCCATTGATGCATATTTTTGGATTTAATATTTTTGTGCGGTAACCATTTTATAAAAGCAATAAGGTACTCAAGGCTAGTGCTGTATCGTGAATAAGTCATGGCTGAAGGGCATTGTTAGGCACAACGCAAAGCAGCCTCTCGTACCTTATTGCTTACATATATTATATGCATTATAAACTATAGTTAACATAACATTATAATATTGTGTTAAATAATGCTTTAGTAATGAGATCCAGAAGCTTTAAATACTTTTAGCATAAAGTTGGATTGCATCAAAATTGCTTTTTGGATCGCATCAATATTTTCCTATTGTAGGTCACTTCCACAAGATTTAATTTTGTTCTTAATTTTCCTACAATTTTGTTGAACTGCGCTGTACTGGAAGTTGCAATGGCCACTGAGGTTAAATGCAGAAACAATTGTGCAGATAATCCATTGAATTTGTAGTGTTGTTTTCTTTGTAAGGGTTTTTGTTTGTGCACAACTACTTTGTGTCTGGGTGTGATTTGGACTGATGAAAAAAAAATTGCACAAATTTAGCATTACCTTAACTTGTCACTGAGGCAATACCCTTAACGTTACACCTTTGTACCTTGTCTAAGGTAATGTACTAAAATACACTGTTAAGATCCTAATATGCACATTTTATAGATGGATAAGGTACACAGGTGTATCTTTGAGGGTACTGCACTTCACATTGTTTCTGACAATGTAGCTAAGATGTATATCATACAATCCTAAATGACTTTTATTGTCTAACAGTCGTCCGTGGGCATTATTCGAAACCTCACTTGGGTCATATCATATAACCTGACAGGCAACAATTATAGAGTACAACAAAAATATCTAGGGTTAGTCTCAGTGAAACTGTTGAAAATTCATTCTGCAAGAGTTTGCTGTACTTTAGTGCTGTTGTGTCTCAAATACACAAATCTCCATGTCACTCTTAATATATGAGGCGAGGCATGTGATTAGTAAATCAGACTTCCTGGTATATGAGCGAGACAGATGGGGGAACCTCTTGACTCAACCCTGAGCCCCCCACCCCTCCTGGTATACCCACTTTGTTTTCTGCTTCATCTGTCATCTGTCTGGTGCAGGAGGGATGGCTACTCTTCCTCTGACCCTCTTCTACCATCCTCACCTACCTACTGTTTGGTACCCCCCCCCCCCCCCATCCACACACATTCACAACCTTAATAATGCATTAGATTGAGGCAGGAATCAGGCCTCTATAGCCTCTCACCCAGCTGTATCTAGCCTCTCTATTATTTAACATTTACACACACCTTCCAGCTCATCAGCAACTCAATATTTAATGTCTACACAACGAAAAAAAAAAAAAAAACACCTTGATTTCCTCCTTTCTTTATTTATTTAGATTTGTGTTTTTTTCCTGGCTTGGCAGGACTTCTGTTGCTTCACATAATAATTCTCTCTGCATATATATTGGAAAGTATCACAAGGTGTTTGTGTGATTGTATGTGTGAGTTTGCATGATGTGACTGAAGGCAAATTTGATGTCTTCTCACACAGCACACACACACACACACACACACACACACACACATACACACACACACACACACACACACAAGATGACCCCAACAACCCTTCTCTCTCTCTTTTGTTCTTGCAGGTTGTGTGGGAGTAGATATGGAAGGTTGTGGGTTGAATGAGTCTGGGTGGCATTAGATGGATAGATGATTATATGCCTTCTAATATATGGTACCTTTTGTACTTCAGAATTTGATCCTTAAAGGGATAGTTCACCCAAAAATGAAAATTATTCCATGATTTAGTCACCCTCAAGCCATCCTAGGTGTATATCTTCTTTCAGACAAACACAATCTGAGATATAATCAAAAATATCCTTAGTCCTCCAAGGTTTATAATGGTTGTGAATGGTAGGCCAAATTCTGAAAACAAAAAAAATTGATTCATCCATAAAAAAATGAATCCATACGTCTTCCGAGGGTTAAATAAAGGCCTTTTGAAGCGAAGGGATGCATTTTTGTAAGTAAAATATCCATATTTAAAACTTTATATATTCAAACAACTAGCTTCCGGCGAAAGTCCGCACACAGAATGTGCAAGTCAACTTGCACCAAATGAGTAATCCTCTGACGTGATGTATGAGTATCATAAGCTTAGAAGCCTCTCGCGGTTAAAACAAATATGGCCGGGCAATAAACTCAATCTCCTTTTCTCTTATAATGAAACCCTCCGACATTTCTCTTTAAAATTTCTCATTTTAAACTTCTAATTCATGACCAGTGTTTTGTTTTGCTCTCTCCTCTGCGCTTCCTGCAGTGTGCTATTTATGGCACCAAACAGAAATTAAAAAAATAGTTTTAAAACGAGGATCTGAAACAGAATGCCAATGCTGAAAGCAGCACAATGTTTACACTTTTTCTGAGAAAAACCCCACTAAAGGCTTCGTTCAACCTGATCTCTCATAAATGCTGGAATTTTTACTTAAAGTGTACACATACATTTATGTACCTTTGTACATAATGTGTAACATGAATGTAAGTTGCTTTGGATAAAAATGTCTGTTAAATACATAAATCTCTTTATGTTTATAAATTGCTTATAGATTTATGGAATTCATTCATTCAGTTCATCACATAATTTGCCATTATAATAGTTTTTATAGTCTTTTCTAACTGATTTCTGGTGCTTGGAAACTGGTTTTGAAGGATTACATAACTCACTGCAAGTTTTTGTCCAATTATCTAAAAATTCTTAAATCAAGAAGCATTTTCTAGACAAGTAAAAATGATTGTCTTGTTTTCAGAAATTATAAGTCAAAATTAAGTGAGTTTTTCCTTAAAACAAGCAAAATAATCTGCCGGTGGGGTAAGCAAAATAATCTTAACAAGAAGTTAACATCAAAATTTGAGGACAGTAATTTTTAAGAGGTGGTTAGATTTAGGGTGGGTTTAGGGGTTAAAAAATATATATATGTAACAGAAATATGAAGATATACAAATGTATTTACAATCTGTAATTATGATATAAAAGATTTTAACCTTTTCAAATCTTTGCATACATAAATACATTTACATTTTGTATACTGTCACACTGTTAGTTTGTCAGAGTGGGTTGATCACCATTAGACCTTTCATTAATGTTTCTTTAGACACCAGGTCATTTTGTTCCAATAGTTGCTTTAGGAAGTCGTGTCTGTGTCTGTTAAGGACAATGCTAACACGAAATTATATAAAAACGTTCTCCAAATGTGTTGTGTGTTGTGTTCTGTTTATTATCTTTCATTAGGACAGTACAAACATAATTAATATGAAAACGTAAATTATGGAACAAAGCGTCCTCACATACAATAGAGAGAAAAGGAAGAAAGAGCAGAGGGCTTGGCTTTTGCTGTCTGGAGTGAGTCACAGCTTTTCTCCTACCACTGTTAAACAGTTAGCAAGACTTTGCTAATTATTTAATGCAAACACAGTCTATTTACATTATGAAGAATTAGCCTTTGTAAACAGTGGGAATTAATAGTGCCATTCCATGGACCATATATCTCAACATTACATCATTCTCTCATTGCTTGTGGACTATGCAGCCTATTGTAATCATGGTTGTCTTCTCGCCTGTTCTCCTGCAAAAATCACTCTTGTTGCAAGGACTGTTCTGTGTAAACTCTCAAAGGTAAAAGTGTCATGCAATTTTTGAGTCGAGTGTCTTGTGAATTTAACTTCACAATATGCTGCATCTTTGATAATTAAGCTGCATAATGGTTCTAGTTAAAAGTGTGTAAAATGTCACCGAAATCGTGCATTCTCCTCTTTAAATACATTCAGTCCAATCACATCTTTTACAGATCATTTATTTTGAATTGAAAATTGACCAACTTTCAGGTCACATAAGACTTTGTATGTTTTTTTTTTCTGTGAAACATAGGAGAAATACTGTGCATTATACAGTTAAAATATTAATAATACATATAAAATATCTAATAAAATGATTACAAAAAATGTTCAAAAAGTTGCTTTTGGAAATTGAATATTTTAACTTCATAATGTATTACAGATATTTTATATAATATGCAGGATTTGAGTATTTGAAAAATGTTTAACTGATATGATAGGATACGATTAGGCCATTTTTTTTTGCCCTTGTCTTTTTCAGCATGTCCTTGATGTCTCTTGATGTCTGCCTTTTCTCTTCTTCCCTTTCTATCCATTTGTAAACAGGGCATTGCGTTATTGAGTGCAGAAGCAAAAATCTATCGGAACAAAAAGAAAGCAGATGAGATGGACATGACCGTTGACAGTGCAGTGATGCTGGAAGCTGAAGTGACTTCCCCTAGCACACTTCTCTCCCTTATGTGCTTTCCTCTCTCCATCTCCACCCCTCGTCCCCCCCAGTTTCTCCCTTTCCCATGGAATCCATTTCATGTAATTAAAGACACTCAAATGAAATGGCCCCACTGGAGAAGTGGCTTTCAGCAGGGAGAGTGGAAGTGCCTCAAGGAGCCGTCCTCGGGCCGTTCTCGGATGGCTCGCCGAGGGCTCTGCCACGGCATGGATCAATATCATCTCAGTTATTAATATCAAAAGCGCATTACTTTGTTTTGCGCCTGGCGGTGCGCCAAAGCTCCGGGGCCCCGGCCGCCGTTCCCCCCTGGCCATTTACCAAGCCCATAATTTACTTTGGTGAGTTTTTAAGGTATTGTTTTGTCAGGGCCAATCAGGGCTGAGTAACAAATGATCCCAGCGGAGTGGTGGGAAGCCCATCCGTAAGTGGCACACGTGGCCAAACTCATTTTTGAAAGTTTCATGTCAATTACTCTCGTCCTTGACTCACGGGAGAGTCGGGACTGGGGTGGAGAAAGGGAGAGGGAGGTCAAACGGGAGTGATGGCCCCCTTGCCCCCCTCTTTGAGATGAGGTCACAACACTAACAAGTGTCCCAGGGCCAAAATTAGACATGACGCTACCTTTGATTGGTGCATCGAATTAAGGCTACGGCACGAGAAACAAAAAATATCGAGCACTTAAAGGAAGAAGAGGCATTGATTTTTCCTGATGCATTTACCTCATACAGTTAGTCCACCTCAGGGGACCATGGGTAGACATGTCAGGTATAATGCCACAGAGGGGAAACACTGAGCCTCCCAGACACCTCATAAAGATCCTGACACATACATTATAAACAACAATGTAAGTCCACTTATTTTGTTTACTTTCCATCTGCTCAGCATTAATAAACTTGGTCTGTGTCTACAGTAGCAGCACATAATCACAGCCTGATTAACTACTGACACACTACTCCACAATTCATGTCATTTTACTTGCTCATATTCCACTAAAATGATGAAGCCTTGTAGCAAGGAATTAAGGGAGGAGTAAGCGAATCATGGTCAAGGTTTTTTTACTCACTGATTCACTACTTTACTACCATTAACTTTTGTTAATAAACAAAATTTATGTCCACCCTTCAGTATGTATAAACATTATTACAATTAAAAATAGCTATTTTATATTTATTAAATTGTAATTTATTCCTCTGATGGCAAAAAAATGAATTTTCAGCAGCCATTACTTCAGTCTTCAGTGCCACACGATCCTTCAGAAATCATTGCGATATGCTGATTTGCTGCTCAAGAAGCATTTCTTATTATTATCAATGTTGAAAACAGTTGTGCTGCTTAAAGGGTTAGTTCACCCAAAAATGAAAATTCTGTCATTAATTACTCACCCTCATGTCGTTCCACACCCGTAAGACCTACGCTCATCTTCAGAACACAAATTAAGAGATATTTGATTAAATCCGTTGGCTCAGTGACAGCAAGATAATTAGCACATTCAGATGCCCAGAAAGCTACTAAAGACATATTTAAAAGAGTTCATGTGACTACAGCGTTTCAACCTTAATGTTATGAAGCGACGAGAATACTTTTTGTGCGTCAAAAAAACAAAATAACTACTTTATTCAACAATATCTAGTGATGGGCGATTTCAAAACACTGCTTCATGAAGCTTCGAAGCTTTACGAATCTTTTGTTTTGAATCAGTGGTTTGGAGCGTGTATCAAACTGCCAAAGTCACGCCCCCCATTAGTGAACCAGTGAAATTTCAAAACACTTATGATGTAACGAAACCTCGTTTACTGAAATCACGTGACTTTCATGCTCCGAACCACTGATTCAAAACAAAAGATTCGTAAAGCTTTGAAGCTTCATGAAGCAGTGTTTTGAAATCGCCCACCACTAGATATTGTTGAATAAAGTCATTATTTTGGGGTTTTTTGGCGTATAAAAAGTATTCTTGTCACTTCATAACATTTAGGTTGAATCACTGTAGTCACATGAACTGTTTTAAATATGTCTTTAGTACCTTTATGGGCATCTGAATGTGTTAATGATCTTGCTGGCAATAGAAGCCTCACTGAGCCATCGGATTTTATTAAAAATATCTTAATTTGAGGGTGAGTAATTAATAATACAATTTTCATTTTTTGGGTGAACTAACCCTATATTATTGGTGTAACTATGATCCATTTCCAGGATTCTTTAATGACTAGAAATTTCAAAGAAATGGCATTTATTTGAAATAGAAATCTTTTTAAACATTTTAAATTTCTTTACTGTCACTTTTGATCAATTTAATGTGTCCTTGCTGAATAAAAGCGTTAATAATTATAAGAGTCATTTGTTTATGAACCAGACTACATCCGTCGCATTGTATGTTTGTTTTTGTGGTCAAATCAACAGAAAGAAGTTTTTCCCCATTATTATAGGTACTGCAAACTCTTGTGCACATACATATTCCTGTTTGGTTTAATTTATTACCCTGTAGCACACTTTTAGGAGTTCTAAGCAAGTTTTTTTTTTTTTTTTTGGTACAAAACCCACTATCTTTAGGTTAACAAAACACAATGTGAGTAATATCTGCCTATTTTTGTGGAATAAGGTTTTGATAACTGAATTATGACTGTTGTGCATTAGTTGGAGCTCCTGGGTATTTGTCTTCTACCCTGTCGTGCCACATCAGGTTGACATTTGAGAGTTGAAACCCACTGTAGTGGAATACCCAGCCCTCCTCTCAGCCCTTTACCCCATGTGCCCCACCCCTTCAAAGGACTGATGAAAGGTCTCAGCACGGCAATACATATGAATATTTCAATTAGAATGAAATATTAATGGGTGTGCATTTGTTTGGTGTCGCATGTGTTTTGTTCACCCCTCTCCTCCTGCTTTCTTTCTTTTGTCTACATTCTCACCTTTGTTTTTTCCTTGTTTTTGTCTTGCATCAAATTTTCATACAATTAATCAGATGCTGAGAGGGCTTGCGTATGAGATGGGAGACGGGAAAAATGTTCGAAGAAAGTGAGGAAGAGAAAACGTGTGAGAGAGAAGAGATTGTGTTGGTGTGATAATATGGGAAGGTGGTGGGGTGGGAAGGTCTAACAGCTGTAAAAGGTTACATCTCTGTCGGAACATTTGGCCTGCCACAATCAGGGTCGCAGCTTGCTTTACGCCCCATATTGATACCTCTCGCTGGGGTCCCAGGGACGGCTGCATTGCTGGCATGGGCGCTAATTTATGCTCCTGTAGGGGTGCTTGCTGCCAGTTGCGAGAAGCACAGGTCTATAAACACTTCCTCCGCAGTCCAAAGTGAGAGACAAGAGACTAAAGATTGTCATTCTGGTAAACAAATGCAGAAAAAACAGATGCGGCACGCAAATGCTGAAGGAGGAAAGGTGCCGGAGGCGGCGTGTTTGGGAGGAGAACAACAGGAAAAAAGGAAAAGTATGTTTTCCGTGGTAAACACATTCTAGCAGACGTGTAGGAAATTAATTTAGTTTCTTTAGGCTTTTAAAAAAATAACTAGTAAAAAGGCTCTAAATGGAGCAAAAACCAATAGTTAAGAACAAGCTAAATTTGTTTAAAGGAACTTTAGGTACTGCATTCAAAATCTTAATCCACATGATTAAGCAGACACCTTTTTATCTTTTCATTGTCTGAGGAAGTTTGCATACAGTAGTTTGATCATTTGAAATAAACGGCAACAATCGTGAAATATTCATATTCACACAAGTCTAGTTTTCTCACTACTTTGGTAGAACCCGGCTGATAAACACTGAGGTTACAGAATTGCTTTCTGAATTGCGTCACTGTAGGATTACGAATAGTATGGCGGCATTTTAATGCCATTAATGACCGAGCGCACAATTGATGCTTGCGCGCGCAGTAAATCACTTCCGCGAGAGGATAACAGATCTGCACGCGAGGAAACGGGAGCCCGCGAGCTCATTTTAAACCCGCGCGCGCGCATGACATCTCTTCTGCGCGCAGATCAAGCCCTCGCGTGCTCGGACAAGACTCGCAGCACGCGCGTCATCATTCCCCACACTCGCGCTCAATCTTCTATTTTGCTCGCGCGAACACTTTTGATTTTTGTCAGTCGTGGGGCGGGACTTTACTTATTTCAGTGTAACCTCAAATGTCATTGGTCAATTCAGTTTTTCCAGAAGTCTGTTTTGATTGGACGCCTGTTGTAAAACGATCCATGGCTTCATCAATGGACCAGATGCAAGTGAGTTAAACTTTATTTAATAACTGATTGATTGCATTGTTATTATAATATGGCCTTACTAGATACATTAACTTGATTTATTATTATTTTTATGGAGGTGTAGCTGCTGGGGAAATAAGAGAACACATTATATTTGCTGTAGTTCACTGCTACATTACCACTATACTTCCACTAAACAGTATCTGTTTACCCAGCCAAAATTATATCAGTTCTGAGAACTACAGAAATGTCAAAAGTGTCCATTAAATAGTTGTAACTATGATTCTAAATCCAGAATTGCTTCATGTGGCTTTGGATGAAAGAGAAATCACTTGTTCATATCAGCAAGAGTTGTTGTGTAAGCTTTTTGTTATCATTCTTTGTCAGTTTAATATATTATCAGGTTAATATATTTTCCATTAAATACAGTATAAAATGGTTTCAGCATTTCACTCTGTTGAAAGGTTGCAGCTAAAGTTAAGATACAGTACACAGTATGAATGATCATACCCCCGAAACCCAATTTAGAAATCTTTATATCTAAGACATATTTAGTTTTTTTGTTGTTGTTTTTTTATACTATTATGGGTAAACAGATACTGTTTAGTGGAAGTATAATGATAATGTAGCGGTGAACTACTATGTGTTCTCATTTTACCCCAGCAGCTACAGCTCCATAAAAATAATAAATCAAGTTAATATAGTATCTAATAAGGACATATAATAATAACGCAATCAATCAGTCAATAAATAAAGTTTAACTCACTTGCATAATAATAGTAAATACTATAGTGTTTTGGACCATACTATAGTAAAGTGTAGTATACTGTATACATTATATAATTTACAACACTTTGTTAATGAATGCTTCAGTATACAGTGTATTAACTATGATGAACTGATAAACTGTAATAAATACTGTATCCTACTTTAGTTTTTACTACAGTAAACCCTAGTGTATATTGTGGTAATATACCCTATAGTTGTAGAAAACTACAGTATTTGGGTAAATTAAATTTGTTTATATTACCCTCAACAACTACAGAATTACCACAGCAAATTAAAGTACTTTACTTTAGTATGGTTCAAAAACACTATAGTATTTACTATAAATTACTATAGTATTTTTTCATCTGGTCCAAGCCATGTCTAATCGTTTTACAACAGGCGTCCAATCACAACAGACTTCCGAAAAACTGAATTGACCAATGACATTTGAGGTTACACTGAAATAAGTAAAGTCCCGCCCCACGACTGACAAAAATCAAAAGTGTTCGCGCGAGCAAAATAGAAGATTGAGCGCGAGTGTAGGGAATGATGACGCGCGTGCTGCGAGTCTTGTCCGAGCACGCGAGGGCTTGATCTGCGCGCAGAAGAGATGTCATGCGCGCGCGCGGGTTTAAAATGAGCTCGCGGGCTCCCGTTTCCTCGCGTGCAGATCTGTTATCCTCTCGCGGAAGTGATTTACTGCGCGCGCAAGCATCAGTTGTGCGCTCGATCATTAATGGCATTAAAATGCCGCCATAGAATAGCCTTCTGAATAAAGAGTCTTGTACCTGAATGAGTAAAAGATTGATCCATTATCGCAAGCTGCTGTTGTGGCAGATGGGTTTGATTAGACTCTATACCCAAAAAGTGTCCATAGAGCGTTAGCATCTCATAAATGAGAGCAGAAGTCCAGAAGAGTTCACATGCGGCTGTTCACCTCTGTATCAGTCCGTCTGGGTTTTATTTTGTTTTGCTTTCTGTAGGGGAGGAGGGTTAACCAGAAAAAAATAACCAACAGACTAGAAGACTTGTCTAAGCTCAGCGAAATGGAAAATAAAGATAAATATCTCCATCTCCCTGTCTATCCAAAGCAGGAAAAAAGTTTAAACATTTCACTGCTCTACCTTGGTGTCTTTCTGTCCTCATTAACCCCCATTGTGCTAGAAAACATTAAAGGGTTAGTTCACACCAAAATGAAAATTCTGTCATTAATTACCCTCAAGTAGTTTCACACCCGTAAGACCTTCGTTCATCTTTGGAACACAAATTAAGATATTTTTGATGAAATCTGAGAGGTACATGAATCCTCCATAGACAGCAATATAACCACCACTTTCAAGGTCCAGAAAGGTACTAAAGATATCATTAAAACAGTTGACGTGACTGCAGTGTTTACACCTTAATTTTATGAAGCAACGAGAATACTTTTTGTTTGCTAAACCAAAACAAAATGCACTGGACGTAAACAACATATGAGAATGACACAGAAGAGAAGATATTGTTGAATAAAGTTGTTATTTTTGTTTTGTTTTTGCGCACAAAATGTATTCTCGTTGCTTCATAAAATGAAGGTTGAACCACTGCAGTCACGTCGACTGTTTTAAAGGTGCCCTAGAATTAAATATTGAATTTATATTGGCATAGTTAAATAACAAGAGTTCAGTACATGGAAAAGACATACATTGAGTTTCAAACCCCATTGCTTCCTCCTCCTTATATAAATCTCATTTGTTTAAAAGACTTCCGGAAAACACGCGGATCTCAACATAACACTGACTGTTACGTAACAGTCGGGATCATTAAATATGTATGACCCCAATATTTGCATATATGCCAGCCCATGTTCAAGGCATTAGACAAGGAAAGGCAGTATTAACGTCTGGATCTGTGCACAGACAAGGTAAGCCAGCAAGAACAACAGCGAAAAATGGCAGATGGAGCATTAATAACTGACATGATCCATGATAGCATGATATTTTTAGTGATATTTGTAAATTGTCTTTCTAAATGTTTCATTAGCACGTTGCTAATGTACTGTTAAATGTGGTTAAAGTTACCATCGTTTCTTACTGTATTCACGGAGACAAGAGCCGTCGCTATTTTCATTTTTAAACATGTGCAGTCTGTATAATGCATAAACACAACTTCATTCTTTATAAATCTCTCCAACAGTGTAGCATTAGCCGTTAGCCACAGAGCATATAGCTTCAAACTCATACAGAATCAAACGTAAACATCAAAATAAATACCAGATCCATTTGAGGGTTATATTAGCTGTGTGAACTTTGTAAATGCACTGTAATAGAGTCGAGAGCTCGTGTGGCAGGGAGCACGCGATTTAAAGGGGCGGTGCTGCCAAAATCAGTGTATAGTTAATGATGCCCCAAAATAGGCAGTTAAAAAAAATAATTAAAAAAAATCTATGGGCTATTTTGAGCTGAAACTTCACAGACACATTCAGGAGACACCTTAGACTTATATTACATCAAACATTCTTGGGCACCTTTAACAATATCTTTAGTACCTTTCTGGACCTTGAAAGTGTTGGTTATATTGCCGTCTATGGACGAGTCATGTACCTCTCGGATTTCATCAAAAAATATCTTAATTTGTGTTATGAAGGTCTTACGGGTGTGGAACAACATGAGGGTGAGTAATAAATGACAGAATTTTCATTTTTGGGTGAACTAACATTTTAATAATAGTGAAGTGATTAAATCACATATCTATATGCCACTCTATGTTGCATAGAAAAGTAATGGAAACCATAAATTGTGCCATCAAAAGGCCAAGAATTATCCATTGTAATGTTTTGACTAATAGCTTAAAAGATAAAGAGAGCAATAATCAGTGCTGTCTTCCAGGAAATGCAACCAGTATAAAAGAAACAAAGTTATCTCTCAGACTGAATAAAGACTGCATTACGAGCACAGAGGGTACTTTCCACTGTTGGCAAAAGCTGAAGCGTTTACAAAGAAGAGATTGTGTCCTCTCTCATCTGAATGGACCTCTAACTGTATTATTAATTACATTTTTAATTGTGCGTGTGCCAGGCATTAGCTACAGTTCGTTCTTTTGAAGAATGAGGGGGATATGCATGTGGCATTTCTGCATTTGTAGCTTCTGCAAAGAGAGTCTTTTCTTCTAAGTGAACCTTATCTTATTTATCATTTTATAATATATATTTTTAATTAAATAATTAAACAAAATGTATTATTTAATTTAAATACTTTTTTTATGAATACATTTTATTTTATGTGAAACTGTTGCTGATGTGTGATAAAAGGCCAGTTAACGCACCTTAAGTATTCTTTTATTACCCAAGCCTGTGTATAAGATAACTCAAAGTCTATTTATTCATATGAGGGCATGTCTTTCAGTAGACTGATATCATTCCTTGAATGCAACTCAGTCCCTCAATTTGTCAATTTTAAATGTATGCATCCAGCCTTTGCTCATGCACTTCTGAATTTCCGTTGAGGTCAGACACACAAACAGCGGCCAAACTCTCCTGCCATCTTAGCCTTCATTATGCCAGATCCAGACTCTCTCTCTAACTCCCTTTCATTCTCTTTTCAAACTCTCAGACAAGATGTATGCTGGTGCCCAGGTGGAGGGTAGTGACGGAGGTGTGGGGAGAGGAGGAGGAGGAGGAGGAGGAGGAGGAGGAGGGCTAGGCAAAAAAAATCAATAGCGTCTCTGTTTGAAGTTTTCTGAAAGACTTCCAGAGGAAGACGCTCTTGTCAGGGTGATAGATACGTGGGGTGAGGAGGACCGGCTAGGCCCGAGCGTAGGCTCACCTTTTTAAGTGGGGCCCTAATAATAAAAGCCCATGAATAAAACATCGGGCTAGCTGCGGAAGCTGCATTAGCACCGCCGCTCGGTTATAAATGATCCCCGTGCCTGAGCACCATTCCGGTAAAAGCCCACAGCATCACTTTAAAGAGAAGAAGAGAGCGAGGAAGATAGAGATAGATTGATATGTGCGTATATTTATTTATTTATATGTTTCTTAGCTGGGCTAAAAGAATAAATAAGCGAGCGGACGTGGCTAGAGCGGGACAGCTATTGTTCATTTGCTACCTACCCGCTAATTTTGCAAACTGGAGTGTGTATGTGTGTGTGTTTTGTAGTTGAGGTGCGCTGTTGCAATTGTGTATCCAGCTCCAGACTGCTCTGACCTTGAGCTTCGGTACGTGCCTGATGGAGAGAGCGTCACCATTCTACTTTCAATCACTCCAAGTTTTATATTTACAGAAATGTTGGCTGTGGTTCTGCTGGAGCTTGAACTAGATGTTGGAAAGATGTTAAAAAAATTATCTCCAGACACCCTAAATGAGTGGTTTACCCAAAATGAACATCGGGAATGGTTCAACCAAACCTGTATGACTTTTTTTTTCTTTTCTGTGGAACACTAAAAGAGCACAAATATGCTTGCGTAAAAGTTTCAGAAAAGTAGCCCACGTGACGTGTGTGTGTTATATTTCACCTTTCTTGAAGCCATAACTGTGTTCTTCTCCAGAAAACAAAAGAAAATATTTTGAAGAATGTTGATAACCAAAATGTTTTGGTTACTATTAAAAACATTTCTCAAAATATCTTTATATATTCCGCAGAAGAAAGTAAGTTATACAGTTTTCAGAAGACTTCAGATAAAGTGCCTGAGTTGTATGACCAAGTTTTCCGAAACTTCTAGGGTGCTTTTTTTGTTATTATAGAGCATGACAGTGCCCCATTCACTTTTCATTGTATGTAAAATGCAATTAAATTTGTATTTTACGTGAATGTATGCATTAAAATGTCTGCTTTTGTGTTACATAGGAGAAAGAAAGTTTTGCAGGTTTGGAATGACATGATGGTAAATAATTCGATTTTTTTCCATGCAGCACTATCAAACTCATTCAGAATCAAATGTAATACATCCAAATAAATACTATACTTACATGATCCGATGTATGCAAGCAGCATGCATGACGAACATCTTGTAAAGATCCATTTTGAGGGTTATATTAGCTGTGTAAACTATGTTTATGCTGTTCAAGGCAAGCGCGAGCTCCGGGGGAGGGGGAGCACAAGAATTAAAGGGGCCGCAACCTATATATCGGTGCATAGTTAATGATGCCCCAAAATAGGCAGTTAAAAAAATGAATTAAAAAAAATCTATGGGGTATTTTGAGCTGAAACTTCACAGACACATTCAGGGGACACCTTAGACTTATATTACATCTTTTAAAAAGAAGTTCTAGGGCACCTTTAAAGCAAAAATCCATCCTTCTATCCTTTTAAATGTTCATGTTAAAAGAGCACGTTTGGCCTTTTAGTGAAGCTGATTGCTTTAGCCTATATCCAGCTTAGGCGTGGGGCCTTCCTTCATGTTTAATTTGAAGCTGCTGTTCGAATGGTAGATTGGTAAATGTGTTTTTGGGTGAACTGTACCTTTAAATCCTGTTTACTTTTGTTTCCTGTAGCCTGATAGCAGTGGAGCCATTACTCTTATACACATACTTTCTCTCATAGTTTTCTGTTTTAGTAGTTGGTTATACACCTCTGCACTTCACAAACCTGGAGCCTATAATGTGTGTGTGTTTGTGAGTGCGAATAGAGACATAAATCTCTCTCTTCTGGCCTGACCTCATTTGTCAGTGGCACTCCGCAGTGGCCAAGAGGTGGTTGGGCCCCAGTGGACTCCACCGTAAGCGGGGTCAAGTGGCCTATCATGGGGGGTCACCCTGCCAAGGCGGAGGTCAACCTCTTGACCTTTGCTGTTGCGGACTTCAGAGAATGACTCCACAGAAGGTCAGACCTTTCCCTCCTGCTGCACAGGTGTCTATGGCCCTTGCTTTATCTGTGGTCAAAGGTCAAATACAGCTAAAGGGGCATTGCTCTGGCCAATAAGCTTGACTGTTATGAGTTCGCTTGCTAAACCCAGTAGTGTAAACTCTCCTTACGGCTACGATCATGGTCTGGCTATATCTAAATCATACTGCAGCCTGTTAAAAAAATATATAAATGAAAGTTCTCGGTAAATACTTCTTTAGAATATCTTTAGATATATCGGATCATTTGTATGTGTGTTAGTAGCTCCTCATAAACATTGAAGAATATAAATGAGCAAATGGAGGAATGAGAGAAACAAATGAACATACAGTACATACAGTTGCAGAGTGGGAAAACAGTATTTCCAATTTCTCTCAGTTTCTGCTTTTCATTGGAATTTTTCTGTACTCTTGTATTCAGGGATGTTTTGTCTAGTATGGTGGCCTAAGCATTTTAGCTATCTGAATGCTGTATTTCAGGATTCCTCCTCTTGACATTTTAGATGTTTTCTGCTCTAACTGACTGGCAGTGTTTTCATAGCTGGGATCTTGTTCTTCTGTGCAACTACAGGCCTAGATGTCTGCACAGGCATTAATTTGAGACTGAACCTGGCCTGTAAACAAGACCCTGTGACCTGACCTGACCCAAACTCACAGTCACTGCACAATCTTTTTGTTTCCTCTCCATGGTAGTACAGCCAGATCCATAGATTCTCACTGGCATCAACATATAGATGTGTGTGTACTTGTATATATGGTTTATGAGGACCAGTGGTTGCTGGTGGGTTTTAAAATAGAGGAGGCACACAAAATTTTAGCGGTCAGATCCCCTCCCGGGCATTTTTTATTTTTGCCTAACTGCTTTAATATGGCTTTTTTTGTCACTTTTAGAAAGAAAATGTAAAGAAAATGACACATATACAGCAAGACAATATAAATATAATTTCACTCTCCTAGCCTATCACTTAAAGCAAAAATCCATCCTTCTATCCTTTTAAATGTTCATGTTAAAAGAGCATGTTTGGCCTTTTAGTGAAGCTGATTGCTTTAGCCTATATCCAGCTTAGGCGTGGGGCCTTCCTTGATGTTTAATTTGAAGCTGCTGTTCGAATGGTAGATTGGTAAATGTGTTTGCGATCAAATATTCAATATCTCTACTCTCATACATAGTTGGTACATCAGCGGTAGCAGTTCAAATTAATATCATGTAATTTACGTCTCTGAGATGATTGGTTGATATACCAATTGAGGCTAGCCCCCCTGCCTTGTATCTTTTTCTCAACACTCCTAAATGCTGAAAGTGAAATACTCAATGGTGATTGGCTAATTTTTTTTTTTTTAACCAATGGAAGTACAAGTCTCCGGCTATGGCTTTCAGTGATTGCATTTACAGTGGTGAAATTACAAACAAGAAATACACATTCAGAGACATAAAAATTCATAACTGGGAATTTTATTAACATTAAATCATCCTTCTCACATTTTCACCTCAAAATTTTGGGTAGGCTGTGCCTCCCTTGCCTCCCCTGACAAGCCGACACTGATGAGTACATAAATGTGTATAGTGCAAGCGTGCCGCACAAGTCCTGAAAAGTGAAGCCAAATCATCTTGATCGCCCCCAGGTGGTTGGTCCCAGTATAGGTAATAAACCCCGCCCTCTCCATGTAATGTAATGGGATGTGAGACAAACTAAACAATTAAATTACATTTCAAATATTTTTTTTTTTCAAAGATGGTTTCTGTCGTTTTATGTTGTTTTTATCATGCTGATGTAAGTTCAAGTGTTCGTTTTTTAAAATAAGTTTGGTTTTAGTTATTTGTTGCTAAAAAAAATGGGGGTGTGATTGAAAAATGGGCGTCATGATTGACAGCTGTGATTGACAGCTTATCTGAGTGAAGTAGTCACTTAGGGACCTTTTTCGGGAGGAACTTCTACATTTCCATAACTGTTTATTTCACACCGATATAATGAGTTGTGCTGCAGTAAACTGTACTAAACTATTCTGCGGGAGTGTGGGTGGGGCCTTGATGGTGCGCGACTTCACTTCGTGCTAACTATTGCACAGAATCGGGTCCCAAGTTCACTCAGGACCCAAATCAGCACAAGATGTCAGCGCCATATTGAGACATTGGTGGCTTCACTTTTATACAATGGAAGAGAGTAGAGGTGCGTCATCTATATTTTTTTTTTACAGTCTATGGTATAGTGACATGGGTATTAGAACATAAACATGGCCAAACCATATGACTTAAAAAACATACTAAATGGTGTTTTTTTGAAATTCCAAAAATGCCAAAGGTTTTCTGTGATGGGTAGGTTTAGGGGTACAGTTAGTGTAAGGGGATAGAATTTACAGATTTTACATTATTAAAACCCATTACGTCTATGGAGAGTCCCCGTAAACCACATATATACAAGTATGTGTGTGTGCCGGTGTTTGTCTGTGTATGTGAATGTATAAACCTGGGGCCAACAGAGGGGGTCAGTGAGAATTTATTAAGTTATCGATTGCTCTGTTCGGCATGCCGGTCACACAGCATAAAAAGGGGTGCTAATAAAATTTTTGGACGGGGGAGCCCTTTTCTGCTCACTCTGCCAAATATTAATCTCCTAATTTTTAATTTTTAATCCAGACAGAGAAGGAAAATGAATGCCTCTATCTGGCAGGGCATGGTAAATAATTAAAATTGAAAATTGATTGTTTGCATCTGGCTTTAGATTTATGTATGTGGGGCTCTGTGGCACCCTCAAGGGACCCACTTCCCTGTCTGCATGGGCTCGCTTTCTAGTGTGCTAAGCATTTTTTTACATTATTCCCTAATTTGCTAAGAAGAGAAAGAGAGAGATAGAGAAGGAGAAAGAGAGAGAGGGGGACTTACTTTGAAGAGTACGACGTGTTATTATTTAAAAAAAAAAATCCATGGATTGAACCCTCCCTACTCCCCTCACATGCCCCTTGATATTTATTTCATTGCCCTGTCAATAAATTTAACGAGGTTAGTTTTTTTTAACAGCTTATACTGGGAATTCAATTAAGAAAATTTGGTTATGCTCCTATGCCCAATTTATAAATAAATAAAATTCAAGACACAGCATAAACTGCCCCTCACACCTCCTTTACACCCGTCATGCAAAGGCAGTTTGGCTCTTAAGGTTATACTTGACCGTTCCTTGTAAAATCGCCAAGCCCCCACTTCCTGTCTAAGTTTAAAAACGGGTAAAAACGTCCTCATCCCCCGACGGCGGTGGGCCGCATCATTGCTCCTTTCTGTCTACACGACTAATGCAGTCTGCCTCAAACAAGTAATGACCCTACTCTCAAATTAATGAGGGAGCCGATGTGCCTTTCGCAACATTTGTTTTTGCTCCAGTGCGGTCAGCGGTAGGCGGGTGGTGGTAACAGTGATTATTAATTGTGTGTTTGAATCCGCATATTGAGATGGATCTTTTCTCAGTTGCTCTCGCATTACAGTACATGTATAAAGCTCTTTTGTCTCTAATGGGAATTTTTACTGCAAAATCTGCTGTGGACGGAAAAAAGAAAACACAAAAACAAAAGCAAAAACAATTGCACCAATCTTTGACTTAAATTAATGTTTTAAAAGTGGTCCATATGACTCATGCTCTATATTCCATGTTTTGTGATATTGGTATGAAGAAACAAAAAAATAAAAGTCATTGTTGACTGATTTTTTTGGTGGTTTTACTTTTGTGGTGATTTTTCCATTCTACTGAAGCTTACAATTATTTCTAACTGGATTAAAGGGTTAGTTCACCCAAAAATGAAAATTATGTCATTTATTACTCACCCTCAAGTCATTCCACACCCGTAAGACCTTCGTTCATCTTTGGAACACAAATTAAGATATTTTTGATTAAATGCGATGGCTCAGTGAGGCCTCCATTGCCAGCAAGATAATTAACACTTTCAGATGCCCAGAAAGGTACTAAAGACATATTTAAAAGAGTTCATGTGACTACAGTGGTTCAATCTTAATGTTATGAAGCGACAAGAATACTTTTTGTGCATCAAAAAAACTAAATAACGACTTCATTCAACAATATCTAGTGATGGGCGATTTCAAAACACAGCTTCATGAAGCTTTGAAGCTTTACGAATCTTTTGTTTCGAATCAGTGGTTCGGAGCGTGTATCAAACTGCCAAGGTCATGTGATTTCAGTAAACGAGGCTTCGTTATGTCATAATTGTTTCGAAATTTGAATCGTTCATGTGACTTTGGCAGTTTGATTCATGCTTCGAACCACTGATTCAAAACAAAAGATTCGTAAAGCTTCGAAGCTTCATGAAGCAGTGTTTTGAAATCGCCCATCACTAGACATTGTTGAATAAAGTCATTATTTTGTTTTTTTTTTTGGCACACAAAAAGTATTCTTGTCACTTCATAACATTTAGGTTGAACCATAGTAGTCACATGAGCTGTTTTAAATATGTCTTTAGTACCTTTCTGGGCGTTTGAAAGTGTTAATGATCTTGCTGGCAATGGAGGCCTCACTGAGCCATCGGATTTTATTAAAAATATCTTAATTTGTGTTCCAAAGATGAACGAAGGTCTTACGGGTGTGGAACAACATAAGGGTGAGTAATTAATGACAGAATTTTCATTTTTTGGTGAACTAACCCTTTAAGTAACAAGCAGTAAAATTAAGTAGTGAAATTAAGTCTATTCCTTGTAATGACAAGGCAGGAAGTGACAAATTGCTCTTGGTCTTTTACATAAAGTACAATTGTCAGTTTTATGTGATCCCCAATGTACCAGCCAGTTTCAGAGGCCCATGACACGCGTATCACTGAGTCTCCTGTGTAAGAGTCATGATTATGATGAAACGCATATAGCAATAAACAGCCATAAACAAACACACATGCACATGCTCCGATACATCTAATCTGACAGTGGCGTTGTAATTTGTAATTTTCCAATGTGGCTATGCATAACCTTTTTTCTGGCTAATATATATGATGTATTTAAACAGAAAAAATGTATATGCATTTCTTTCTTTATATTGTAAGTAATGTGAGTTTTCTTCAGTGTCATGTGATCCTTCTGAAATAATGGGAACAATTCTCACTTTTAACTGGTAGCTTATTAAGTGTTTACCGTTGATTTTGATCAATGTAATGCATCCTTGCTGAATAAAAGCATTACTTTCTTTAAAAAAAAAAATACCTTGCATAGTGTATATATATATATGAAGAACCTGATGATCTTTAGTGTGCATGTTTGTCTTTGTGTGCGTGTTCATTTCACAGAGTTCCTCACAGAGCCTGCTCTTCCTCTCAACCAGTGACAGAATGTGGGCTATCTTTACAAATTACCTTTCTGCCACACTTTACATTTCCTCAGTCAGCCTTCTCATTATAGCAACATTATCTCTCCTCTTTAAACCTACCAAACAAATTACCCTTATCATGAGTAGCAGACAAAACAATACCCCAGCAGTACAAAACAACTCTGGTGTCATATACAGAGTGGACGGCCCACCTTCCTCAATTAAACGCCTATAAAAGTGTCTTTGGGAATCGTAGACGTCTTGGGCACTGATAGTGATGTTTCTGGAGTGGTTTGCTGATGAATTGATTAGAAATTAAAGTCAGAAATTAAAAGAGATTCAGAACAAAAGAGATTGAGGCTCAGAACGAAAATTCATTGCATTCATCATGAGTGTATTTGTTTTTTTGTATATATGTTATTTAGATGAAGATGTAGGTGTCAAAATATGGAGAGTGAAATCACACACCTCTTTAAACACACCTGGCCAACATAGAGGCGTACACACGTGCACACACACACACGTTCCTGTATTGCACATGGAGACAGAAACACAAGGTATGTAAAACAATAGGACAGTTTGTACTGTGATTTTGAGTCTAGCTATTATGCTGTTGAAATTTCAACACAGATAAATTCTTTTGAATTGAAATAAATCAATTTCGTAATAACTCACTGCATGTCTCACTAAGGACATGGACATTCTTGCTTTGATTTCACAAGTCTGCATGTCCATATGATATTATTATAAATAAGGAATGAGGAAAAGGATAAACAGGCTTGACTTGAGCATGAGACTCAACCCAGACTCCCTCAAGTTTCCCCACTGGACCTAATTATGAAATTAAAGCTTGAGTCAGTGGCGGAGGATTGCTGGAAGATTTTAAGTGTGTTTATAGAGCCCAGCATTGTGATTGGCTGGATTATACTGTACAAAAATGACAACCATATTTTAACATCGTCATCATGTTTCACATGTATATATGAGAAAAGATTTTTTATATTAATTTTACTTTTTGTTTTTACTATTGCCTAATAAAGGGCATAGCAAGATTGTGATTTGATTATTAAAGGCACAATATGTAAGATTTTTGCAGTAAAATATCCAAAAACCACTGGGCCAGTGTTATATATTTTGTTCAGTTGAGTACTTACAATATCCCAAATGTTTCCAACTCTTTGTAAATCGTGAGAAAATCGCGATTTTAACCAAGGATACGGGAAGTGTCTGAGATTGAGAGTCACCTGTCAATGGCATCATACCCACTTTACCATCGGTTTCCGGTTTTATTTTGTAGAAACCATGGAAACACCAAAGACGCTTTAATATATACAATCTTTAATGCAGCAAGAAAGAAAACGAAAAGAGGGAGATCTTTAAGTTCTGTAGCTATCAAACTAGCTGCAATTTAGCAAAATGTTGCTTACCTCCAGTTCGTGTTGCATGATGGATAAACCCACGGTGCCTCTTGTATTAATTTACTTGATCATTAATTTATATGTTTCGCTTTTCACTTTCTATTTACTCATGTAGGCTATTTAATATTCACTTAATTTTATTAAATGCGGAAATGTGAACTGTTGTCCATCATTTGGCAATTGGTGATAAAGAAAAATGTCACGTCTCATATAGGAATTTTTTCCATTTTAAACCAGGAAGGCGAGTCAGTGTCTACTTTATATTACACAAGCAATGTGCAAACTTTGCGCGAGAGTTATGCCGATGAAGACGTCTCAATCCCCTGTCAATTATTCACCAGCCTTTACAAAAAAATAAAAGTAAAACCGACGAGCTTTCGGGTGAAAAAATGAGAAGTATTTCGTATTAAACAGGTTGTTTTTGAAGTGAAGCTGCTTTTCATTGACTGATTATTGCAGTCTGCGAACACATAGGCTACTGTTAATAATTTTAATTATATGCCTTTAATTCATTGTATAAATGTCTTTAAATTATTTTCAGTGAGGAGTAATTATAAGCTAATCAAATCTTTTATTATCCTTGCAGCGCGTCAGTTATGCGGTGATGCGCTATGAAATATTGCGGGCCAAATGAATTGTAGCTAATATCAATTTAATATTAAATAGGCCTACCCTATACTGCTACTACTACTAATACTACTACTAATAATAATAGGCTAATTATTATTATTATTATTTAATATATGAATTGGAAATGCTAAATCCTCTTGATATCCATAGCTGATGCTTTTGATATCTCTGGAAACATATTGTCAGTCAGCGCATCCCAGTACGTGGGTTTATCGTGCATATTTCAAACGCATAGTGTGAGCAGTCCAGTCACGTCTCGACCATCGGACCGCATAGTGTAAGCACATAAATCGTGCGTTTTGGCCTTCCATCGCACGCGATCTACTCGTACAATGTGAGTTGGTAACCTTGCTGAAATCGCACAGATATCGCACAGTGTATGCTCGCCTTAAGGGAAATCGCAACGCGAGAATTTCCGGAAGTGGTAGGTGTACCCCTCAAGCTCCTTAGAACGTTCGAGGTGAATAAGGCGAATAACATCATTTTCAACACACTCAAATGTCTATAATATGATAAACAGTATTGTGTTACCTCATACGCTTGACCGGAAGAAGCGGAAGCGGCAACTGCGGCATTATAAAAGTTCTGCTGCTCTCGAGGTGTGTCGCGCTCGTCTCTCATTATCAATCGCTCCAGCGGCCTCGTTCAGCTC
Organism: Megalobrama amblycephala; assembly: GCF_018812025.1. Lineage (NCBI taxonomy): Eukaryota > Metazoa > Chordata > Actinopteri > Cypriniformes > Xenocyprididae > Megalobrama > Megalobrama amblycephala. The sequence continues at coordinate 29,708,677 of NC_063056.1, forward strand.
CAGCATCACCCGGCCCTGCGCTGCTTCATACTACAGTAATGTTAATTTCATCCATGTGTATGTTTTCTGCCCGAGACCCGTCCCAATTATTTTCCACTGACTGTGAGGTGAAGACAACATCTCCCAAAATTATGCGCACAAGCTACGCCTTTGTTTTGAATAGGCGACCTCTAGCAGCGAAAAATCTACATGTTGTAGCTATAAATAGTAAGTTATAGGCCAGTTTAAGTCTTTTCTCTCCAATTAATGAATGGTATTGGAATACTTCATTCTGATTGGTCAGTCGCTGCATTCAAGATATCTTGACCATTAAACTGTATATTTGACCGTTGTCACTGGCAACCAATAAGTATTTCATGTTCATATATTTATTTACACTACGTTTTTTAAAAGATTGGGGTCAGCAAGATTTTGAAATGTTTTTGAAAGCTCGGTAAATACAGTTAACATAGTAATATTGTGAATTTAAAATAACTTTTCTATTTTAATTTATTTCTGTGGTGGCAAAGCTGAATTTTCAACAGCCATTACATGTCACATCATCCTTCAGAAATCATTCTAATATGCTGTTTCGCTGGTCAAGAAACATTTATTATCACAGTTGAAAACAGTTGTGCTGCATATTTTTTTGATAATATATTATTAAATATATGCAGCACGACTTTTTATGAATTTATTATTATATGCAGTATATATATATATATATATATATATATATATATATATATATACTGCATATAATAATATATTAATATATACTGCATATACTGCATAATTATTTCATTTGTTTTAAATTTTTTTTCAGGATTTTTTGATGAATAGAAAGGTTTTTTAAGGAACATTTTTTATCTTTCCTGCCACTTTTTTTAAAAAATTTAATGCATCCTTGCTGAATAAAAATATAAATTTCTTATTGACCCCAAACTTTTTAAAGGTATTTTTAACTAGCCGTGTAAATGTGAAGACCTATATCCAGTGTGTCCATCTAGAAATGTTGTATCCCATCACTGAAGTGGATGAATCCTGCTGGACTTGTAGACTAACCGGCCTGTTTTAATTACGCTTGATAAGCATAAATGTTGGTCTTGTTTTCCATTAGGCAGTAATGTGTGGGAATCAAAGGCTGGGAGGTTTTCTGGTGAAGGGCATCTGTGTCCCTGGCCATTAAATATCCATGTCTCACTCCCTCCTGCTTGGCCAGCATCCTGAAGCCTGCACACACCAGGGCCCGCAGTTGGAGATCGAGTGTTACACACACACACACATGCATTTCATAGCTCATATATTGAAACCACACACACACACTTACTGTAAAACACACACGTGAACATGTCGTTAAATCCAACAGGCTCAGAAAAAAAGGTGTGCATCTATTAATAGCTTTTTACGAGTACTTATTAACATGGATCCTTGCATTAAGATGAGCCCCCTGGACTATTAATAGGATGTGCTCAAATCAGTGCTGTCGCATTAAGGATAACCACTAAAGCGCTGGGAGTTTAAGTGCTAACCGAGCAGCCCTGGTTTATTATGCCTTATGTGAATAATAAAATAGATCCTTTCTCGCTCTCTCGCTTGCTCGCTCTCTCTCTCTCCCTCAGCGAGTCTCTACATACATGGCTGAACTTGGCAGGGCACTTTGTTTGAACACTGAGTAGATTGCCTTGTATCGTGAATATTTAACTTTCTCTGCCAGACCAGAGCTAACGTTGTTACACAGAGATTAAGTTGAGGAATGATTACGTGAGGATGAGCTACCCATGTCTCTCTTTCTTGCTCAAACGCACACACACATACCTGAGAGGACTCAAGCAGGGACTTTATGTCACACTAAAGCTACTCATGTGGAAAAGCGCAGGCACTTAAGAGCAATATTCTCCGCTCCGTTTTATTTTATTTGTGTTCTTTTCACGTCAGTGACTGTCGTCATTTGAGAAGCTCTAATTAAGATATGCTACACAGCAGGTCACTGACATCTTTTTGGTCCTTGTAGGCTGGAAATATGTTTATTTGCATGTAATTTCATTTTTTTAGACTATCATTGGCTTTTTTTTTTTGGCTAAATCTCTGGCAAACATCAAAAGTTACTTGTTTTTCTTTTGGTGTACTTGGTGTACTTTGTTGTATTGCTTGAAGAATTACAACACAAACCTATAGATGAAATGAGCAATTCTGTTATATGTTGTGCACTATTTAGTGTAGGTTTTCTAAGTATATTCTGAACTCACATGTGGTTGAGTGTGGATACCTTGTGACCTCCTTGCATATCCTCTTTTGTTGTTTCCACCTTTGTTCTCTGTGGTTTTTATTGATTTTTCCATCTTCTTCAAGTAAGTTTTAAAAGCAACAATAAGTTTAAAAAACTCAAATGAAGTCAATTCCATAGCGGTAAATGGATAACTTAAGTATACTCTCAGCTTAAGGGCACACTTTCTTTTTTTAAATCAGTGCGATATGGATGTCCACAAACTGTATATTTCACTTATTTTATTTATAGTTATTTATTTATTTTTGAGATATTCCTGTAAAATAGTTTGTGTTTACCTGTAGAGCTATTTGTATGGGCAGACATTCTCAGTTTGCGAAGACTACATTTTTTTGTGTGTCAGTTTGTTATTGTGGTAGAAACTATTTCCGATAAACGCACTTAAAGGGTTAGTTCACCCAAAAATGAAAAATATCCCATGATTTACTCACCCTCAAGCCATCCTAGGTGTATATGACTATCTTCTTTCAGACAAACACAATCTGAGAAATATTTAAAAAATATCCTTGCTCCTCCGAGCTTTATAATGGTTGTGAATTTTGAATCACATTTTTAATTAAAAAAAAAAAAAAAAAAAATGCATCCTTCCATCATAAAAGTAATCCTTAAAGGGTTAGTTCACCCAAAAATGAAAATTATGTCATTAATGACTCACCCTCATGACTAACCCTTTAAGGCTCCAGTGGGTTAATTAAGGCCTTCTGAAGTGAAGCATTGGGTTACTTGCTGCTCTCCCCGCTCTGTCTAAGCATGGCTGCATGGACAGGTGTGGGGAGTTTTGCCCAGAACAGAACCATACCGCCAACACAAACTGTATGCTATAATGTAATAAATTATATACTTAATCTGACTGAAACAAAACTGGTTGGTTGCTTTACATGTTATAGTCTCTATAGGTGGGCTGTCAGAGTGAGATGACTAAAATGGATTCTGACTGAAATAAAAAATGGCAAAGTTTATTATCTAAAGAGGGCAGCAGTTTCATGCACACAAGCTTTGATAACACCACACACACACACACCGAGAATAATGCGCCATCCTCAACTTCAGCTGCACTTTCATGTGTGGACAGGCAGAATCGCAGTGTTGACATGTTCGGTGACTGCGTAGCTTTTTCCAGACAAAGGTGGGCTGGTTTTAATCTCATAATTGCAAAGAGTCCTCCGTTCTTTAAAGCAGATCAGGAACTGTTGACCAACAGGATAATACATTATTCACAGGCCACATTTTCCATCATATTCCATGCCACAACACCCCACCATCAGGAGAGGGGTGAGGAACACCCGCAGTCGTCTCTGTTTACCCACAGTCCTTTCTGTTTACCCACAGTGACTCTGTTTTTGTGCGTATGGCAGATGCTCCCCTTATAGTGCTAATATTCCTTATCATACCGCACACGTTAATTATCCGTTCATTTATAATGCATGTCCAGGGTTATGTGTAAAGACATCAAGAAGGTGAACAAGGAGGATCTTTTCTAATACTCTAAGGATTTTCTCTCTTGCTTTTGTCTATTTAAGAAAGTTTCTTTTGTATTTTCTTTCTAAGCTTCTTCCATTTGACAGTCCATAAACTTATAAAGCTTTTCTTTTGTCTTCTAAGGATAAGTATGAGCAAAACCTTCTTTATACACTTAAAAAAAAAAAAAAAAAAGATTCCAAAAGGTTTTTCAGCCCACCGCCAAACAAGAACCTTTCTAAGATCATCGCTTCTCTATAGAAAACCATCTTGCTGGTGCTTCAAAGAACCTTGGAAGGCTTCACACTTCCTTTGCTACCTAGATCCTCTACTTTAAGAAACTTTTCATCTCCAAAAACCATATAGCCAACTCAAAGACCTTAAAATTCTTGATGAGAAAGTTTATTTGCTTTAGCTGAAAACCAGTATGTTTAAATGTTTGAATTCAGTCAGCCTCATAATTCATTTTTATTTTGTTTAGTTTTGTAGCGTTTTTTATTTTGTTTTTGTGGTGTTTTTTTTACTTTAGTTTCACTTTATTTAATTTCAGTAAACGAAAATGTTCTAATGTGATTGTACAGCTTCAAGTGAATTAGTTCACTTCAGAATTAAAATTTGCTTGATAAATTCTCACCCCCATGTCATCCAAGATGTTCATGTCTTTCTTTCTTCAGTCAAAAAGAAATTAAGGTTTTTGAGGAAAACATTCCAGGATTTTTCTCCATATAGTGGACTTCAATGGGGTTCAACGGGTTGAAGGTCCAAAATTCAGATTCAGTGCCGCTTCAAAGGGCTCTACATGATCCCAGCTGATGAAGGGTCTTATCTAGCGAAACGAATCAGTCATTTTCAATAAAAAAAAATAAAATTGATATACTTTTTAACCACAAATGCTCATCTTACACTAGCGCCCATGACTTCACACATTACGTAATCACGTTGGAAAGGTCATGCATGACGTAGTCGTAAGTAGCAAAAAAAAACTTCAAAATCGTCCGACATCGTTGTTTTACCTTTTTTTTTGTTGTTGTTGTAGTAAAGGGCATTTGACTAAGTCTTTGCACGTTCGCTTTGTAAACACATTAGATCGGTACTTCCCACTACACGTCACTCGTGACCTTTCCAACGTGATTACGTAATGCGTGAAGTGACGAGACGAGCATCTGTGGTTAAAAAGTATATATATTTTTATTTTATTTTATTTTTTTAGAAAATGACCAATCGTTTCGCTAGATAAGATGCTTATTTATCGGCTGGGATCGTGTAGAGCCCTGCAGTGAAACTGAATTTTGGACCTTCAAGCCGTTGAACCCTAGTGAAGTCCACTATATGGAGAAAAATCGGGGAATGTTTTCCGCAAAAATCTCAATTTCTTTTCGACTGAAGAAAGAAAGACACAAAAACACACCGCAGTTAGATCATTATATTGTTTGTAGTCAGAATCAACCAAATATCACTAGCCTTTTATGTAAAACTGTTTCATAGTTGAAATTAAATTGCACATTGAGCATTTTCAGCAGCGAGAACTGCAAGCGGTTCTGGTTACATTTGTGTGCTTAGCCCCTGTGTCTTGGCCATTGCTAATTGGCCACACAGTGATGCACCCCTCTAAAGAGACAGAAGGTGGGCCTCTCTACCCTTTCCTCCTCTCCTCTCCTTCCTCTGCATCTCACCCAGGGGGTCCCTCTTGATCCACATCAACCTTCCCCATCGCATTCACTCGACGGGAGGGAGGCACCATGTCCCTTCCTGCTCTGAGGTTGACCCTACCTGCTAAACTTTGCTACAGAGTTGGGCTTAAACATTAATGTGTGAATGTGTCTGTATGTGATTTGATGATGATCCTGACTGAGCTTTGATAGATAACCGTGTAAGCTATCGAGATGGGCACATGGCAGCGTGTGTTTTTGTGCTTTTGGCTAGCGTTCTGATGTCAGAGATATTCCCTATGGAAATGTCATCAAACACAAGCCGGGCAGAGAGCGCAACCAGCACTGGCCTGAGGGAACGCTAAAACACGCGCAAATGTGCCCGGTCCCAGACACAAAGAGATGCCACTTTACACACCTACACACACACACTCCCACTTAAAGATCAATTCATGCAAACATACACTCCTCCACACTCAAGATGTGCCAGGGCGCGCACACACACACATGCACCACATACACACAGACACTCACCCTAATTGGCCCACCAAGCATCTCTTAAAAAGCCTTTGAGAGAGGATGAGAGAGATAGAAAAGAAAGGGAGGGAGGAATGGAGGGAAGTAGTAGGGAGCTCAGTGTGTCGTTCTGGGGGTTAATTACAGATGCAGATGCGTGTTGCCACTTGCAACATCGCTGAATTCATTTCCATCCTCCCTGCCCTTCCCCTGTGCCCCTGGGGAGACGCCATTGCGTGTATGTGTGTGTGTGTGTTTGCGCGGATGGTTGGGAGTCGGGATCAGCATAAAGAGTCAGGAGAGGGTGAGGAAAAAGAAAAGAGGAAGGAGCGATTGAGGAGGAAAAAGGATTGTCGGTGCTGAGATATACTGTCTGCGGTCACGGGGTTTCGCATCAGGCAAATTTAGAGAACCTTCTGTCTGTTTCTGGGATTTTTTCTTCAAATTTCTTTAAATATTTAAGCAAAATATTGATAATTAATGTAATTCAGTATTTTCACAGACTAGAACATAACAAATAAAATATATTTTAGGGGTAAAGGAAGCAGGTAGGATAATGGTCCTCTCAGAGAGATTGTGTAGTTATTGGTTGCGGCCACATGAGGTGCACTGCTGCCTTGTAGCAGCCTGCTAGTTGCAAATGTATGCATGTTGATTTCAAACAAGTAGTTTAAAAAAACAAAATTAAAGGCATATTTCACCCAAACATGAAAATTATGTCATCATTTAGCCACCTTCATGTCATTTCAAACCTGTATAACTTTCTTCTGCATTACACAAAAGAAGATATTTTGAAGAATGTTGGTAACCAAACAATTTTGGTTAGCGTTGACTTCCATTGTATTGAAAAAAAAAGAGAAATTTCTCAAAATATCTCCTTTTATGTTCCACAGAAGAAAGAAAGTCATAAAACTCTGAATCAACATGCACCAATGCTAAAAAAAAATTATATATTGTAATCATTATGTTCACAGCTTGTAATAATTACTTCAATGAGCTCATTGTTTCTGCCTGAAATTAATACATTATCCCCCAGTTTCACAGACTAAAATGCATGTTTTAACTGAAAGCAACTTGCACTGACATATCTTAAAATATGTCAGTGCCACTGTTTTGTCTCAAGATGCACACCATTAATGTTTTTTCTAAGGCGCATTAATAAAAGCTACTTAAATGCACTGAACTATGGCCTAATCCTGGCTTAATCTAAGCCCTGTCTATGAAATCAACTGTGTGATTTGTATATGTACATTTTTGAAATACATTACTTGGACACAGTCACCTCTGATAACAGACCACTCTAAATTTCATTTAAAATCAAAGCTGCTTTGAAATGATATGTATTGTGAAAAGCGTTATACAAATAAATGTGGATTGAGTTGAAAAATGTGGAGAAAAAAAAGTCAGTAAAAGAACAAGCTTGTTTGAATCAAATCTTAGCATATACCGTACATTAATGCAAGGGTCCTACTAAATAATGAAGGTAGATTTAAATTGTGTTCTCAGGAAATGGGTATTTTTCACAAGCAAAGGTTATCACATTTTACATCGGGGCAAGTTTTCACATGCTTTTTTAAGATTTTGCTATTTCATCAACTGATTTGTTTTCCATTTTAGTTTTTAGTTTTAAGGCAGGTTCCATTGTGACAACTTACCCTAATGCGTGTTCAATTAGGGTATCCCTTTCCCTTCATCCGAAGTGTGTTCAGTGTGTATACTGTATGTGTGCAGTTGTGTGTGTAAGCAACACTGTCATGTTCTTTTAACAGATCTAATCTTGAGTGTGTATTGTCTCATTCCAACTGGCCACTGGGATGCCAATGATTCTCACATTCCCCACAAGCCTGAACACATATAATGACCGAATGTTTCACGCTTTGGCAGAGCTAAATGGAAGGGCTAGAGCTGTAGGAGATGGATCACCCACAGATGGAGATGAAATGACTGACCTGCCCACACTGACCACAGGCCCTGAACATAGACACACACTAAAGAGTGTTTTCCTTTACATTTTCCCCTAATAGGAAAGAAAAAGGATCCTTGTATTGATTTAAAGGATAAGGAATGTGACATTGAAGTGTCTGATATGAGAAAAATCCCCCCTTCCAAAAAAATAAATAAATTGCTGACTTGTTTTTTTTTTTTCTTGTTTTTTTTCGGGGGGGGGGGGGGGGGGGGGGGGGGGTTGTGCTGGGTCCCAAAACAAAATCACAAAATGATAATAATAATAATAATAAAATAATAATTTGGTATTTTATTTTATTTTTGATATTTTTTTAACTTTCACAGTATATCTCTTTTTGTTTCTTTTTTATTGATTTCTGAAGTTTCATATGCACATCAATTTATCACCAAATTATTAATCTTTCCGACCTGTTTTAAGGGTTGAGTTGTGTGTGTCAAACTTGCTTTCTTGGGACACCGGCACAGTGCAGCATCCCTCCAGCGCAGTGATTCAGGAGTTTATTCAAGTCCGTAAATGCAAAGGACCATTTAAAAACCTTTTTGCCATGAACCTGTTTGTCAGCTATGTGTGTGTGTTGTGTTTGTGTAGGTTTCCTCATCAGCTCTGCTCTTCAAAGGGATGGAGTGCTGTCCCCCCACCTCCCCCTGCGCTTGCTCCCAATCCTGTCTCCTTTGTTTTTGTGTTCCATATTTAATGGGATGGTATGAGTGTGGTGAGAAGGTACCTGAGGCTGCTGGCCATGCCCACTGATGTGGAGTGTCTCCCCCATCTCTCCATCCGTCCATGGCCCTTTTAAGACAGACCTTGAGTGGGGGATCAAAGAGAGCCATTGATGTTTTCCTTGGAGTGGAGATTGAGGACCCAAGTGATACCCCACACCATGTGGACCCGTGCCACTCTGAAACCAACACCTGTGTGTTTGTTTGTGTGTGTGCATGCTTGTAGGGCACCAGAAGCACTCAGCTGTGCCCCGTGTCGAAAGCAACATGTATAGTCCTCTTAAAACGAGGCTATTGTAACTCTAAACACTCTTCTGTTCCTTTCTAACAATCTCTTTTCTCTCGCTCTCTTTTTCTTCTTGTTTGCTTTACAGAGAGGAAGTGAGATTATTGGCAACTGCCAAACTACCTGGCAGATTTTATTGCTCACTCTCAATCACTTGCTTGTAAAGATCCTGAACACATGTACCTTATTGATCACAAATCAATGATCAATTAAGCAAGCCATTTGTTCAATTAAGAGCCCAATGGCCTTTCTAGAGGTTGCTGTTCAGGTATTTGACTCAAGGAACTGCCGCAATGGAAAGGCTTATGTCATTGATCTAATGAAGACTCCTTAGGGCTTAAAACAATTTGGACAGAAGTTAAACAAATGAGTCACAGAACAGGTGGTTAGCAGTAGATACATAAGTTTGTTTGATGTTTTCATAGCATCCAGAATGTATGACTCATATTTGGGTGAGAAATATGGGTCATACAATCAACACATTAGACAGTTCATGCATAAACAATAAACAATGTCTGTCCACAAATATCAGCAGTGAGATGGGAAAATATAGTGCGGTCAAAACTGGGCTTCATTCACTAATAACTGCATACGAGATGTTTAATTCTGTGTGCAGAGATGGATGGATGGATGGATGGATGGATGGATGGATGGATTTGTGTGATATGGATACAATAAATGGATGGTTGATATGATAGATCAATAGATGCAGTAGATAGATTGAGATATAGGAAGGTATGGATGGATGGGTGGATGGATGGATGGATGGATGGATGGGTGGATGGATGGGTGGATTTGTGTGATATGGATACAATAAATGGATGGTTGATATGATAGATCAATAGATGCAGTAGATAGATTGAGATATAGGAAGGTATGATGGATGGATGGATGGGTGGGTGGATGGATGGATGGATGGATGGATGGATGGATTTGTGTGATATGGATACAATAAATGGATGGATAGATATGATAGATCAATAGATGCAGTAGATAGATAGATTGAGATATAGGAAGGTATGATGGATGGATGGATGGATGGATGGATGGATGGATGGATGGATGGATGGATGGGTGGATTTGTGTGATATGGATACAATAAATGGATGGATAGATATGATAGATCAATAGATGCAGTAGATAGATTGAGATATAGGAAGGTATGATGGATGGATGGGTGGATGGGTGGATGGATGGGTGGGTGGATGGATTTGTGTGATATGGATACAATAAATGGATGGTTGATATGATAGATCAATAGATGCAGTAGATAGATTGAGATATAGGAAGGTATGGATGGATGGGTGGATGGATGGATGGATGGATGGATGGATGGGTGGATGGATGGGTGGATTTGTGTGATATGGATACAATAAATGGATGGTTGATATGATAGATCAATAGATGCAGTAGATAGATTGAGATATAGGAAGGTATGATGGATGGATGGATGGGTGGGTGGATGGATGGATGGATGGATGGATGGATGGATGGATGGATTTGTGTGATATGGATACAATAAATGGATGGATAGATATGATAGATCAATAGATGCAGTAGATAGATAGATTGAGATATAGGAAGGTATGATGGATGGATGGATGGATGGATGGATGGATGGGTGGATTTGTGTGATATGGATACAATAAATGGATGGATAGATATGATAGATCAATAGATGCAGTAGATAGATTGAGATATAGGAAGGTATGATGGATGGATGGGTGGATGGGTGGATGGATGGGTGGGTGGATGGGTGGATGGATGGATGGATGGATGGATGGGTGGATGGATGGATGGGTGGATGGATGGGTGGATGGGTGGATTTGTGTGATATGGATACAATAAATGGATGGATAGATATGATAGATCAATAGATGCAGTAGATAGATAGATTGAGATATAGGAAGGTATGATGGATGGATGGATAAATAGACAGATAGGTAGATTAGATTCCATGGATTAGATTCTTCTTTCCATCCATCCAATTGTTTATTCCATTCATATTCTAATTCAGCTTCTTTTGGAGCGTGATCAATTTAATTCAAATTCAATAAACAGAATTCTCAGATTCTGTATTATCCTAAAATTTAGAATAAATTGATTAATCATGATTTTGTTAATTAAAGATACATGTTTATGCACGGTTAGTGAATATGCATTGTAACTCAATGGCAGTCTTGTTACCTCCCTCTTCATAATCTGCCCCATCAGATGGGGGCGCTCTGCATCTCCTTCCCCTCATCCTACCATCAGTTCTTCTGCCCAAAATTTGGACAATTTGTTTTTTTAGGTCAAATAGTCAGATCTCTCAGAGCAGAGGAAAACCAGGGGGCCCACTCGGCCCCTCCTCTATTTTCTCCCCATTAAACCAGTCAGCGACAATGGGATCTGACAGAGCCAAGGGAAACAATCAGGGTGGGGTCACCGGCAGGGTGACCCCAAAGAGGCGCGGAGTAACGGGGGCCCCAGCGAACCGCCACCCACTGTCATCCCATTCCGCTGTCCTGCTCGCCTGCCCACCGCTTTGTTATGCCCAGTCACTGAGAGAATGGGGACACTTTAGCTCTCTGCTGTCCCACAAACTCTCTCTCTCTCTATCTCATGTCGAGGCCTTTTCCTCACTGTCTTCTCATTTTTGACTTCCTTTTCGGTATCGGTGTCTCTGTCTATCTTCTTTGTGCTTCAGCTGATGGAGGGACATAAAAAGAATAAGTTGCTGCATGTCAGGAACTCATTCCTCTGTCTTTCTCTTTCTGTCTCTCGTTCCCTCCTCTTTTTTTTCTTCCTCCCCCTCCTGCCTATCAGTGATGTCTGGAGATTGACGCAGTGTGTTTTGTGTGTGAGTGTGTGTTTATATGGCGAGAATGAGTGTGCGTGCCTGTGTGCTTGTCTGGTTTTTGTGAGGGACCATGGATAAAGTGTGACGAGAGGAGAGAGAGAGAGACAGGCAGAGGGAGGGAGGCTGTCTGCGTAAGTGACAGTTTGGAAGCTTCACACTTAGCTGCCCCTGCGTTGTCTGTCTGCGCACAGTGGCCGGGTTCCCACGTGAAAGTGCTCTCTCACTCTGGCACGGACCATCTGACCGTTAGCACAGCCATGTCCTGCTTCTGCACCAACTCAGCTGAGCGCATCCATTCGACCAATACTTATGATGAGACATACTGACGTGACGTGAGAACTTCATAATTTTCTTCTATTCGGTTTATTTTCATCTCAAAAAATTATTTAACATAAAACTGAGGACAATATTAATGCAAAAAGGCACTAGAGGTGGTGAACTTCGTCCATTTTACCAGGGTTAAGGGTTAGCTTATTGCTAAAGACACCAATGTTCAATAAAAAGTTTAAATTCTATTGATAATTATCAGAATAATTATTTTGGAAAGTAATATAAGCCCTAATTCATTCAATATATATACACACACACACATACACACTTGTAAACTCAGCATGATTGAATTATTGAAGTCATGATGAGCTGAAAAACTTTGACTTACTTTGACTATCTCTCGACTTACTTTGGTGGTCTAAATGAATGTATAAAGTATAATTTTTGCATTGGAAATGCAATTGATTAAGAATGCAGTTATTCAGTTTAAAGGGTTAGTTTACCCAAAAATGAAAATTTCTGTCATTAATTACTCACCCTCATGTCGTTCCACACCCGAAAGACCTTCGTTCATCATCGGAACACAAATTAAGATATTTTTGATGAAATCCGATGGCTCAGTGAGGCCTGCGTTGCCAGCAAGATCATTTCCTTTTTCAGTGTCCAGAAAGCTACTAAAGACATATTTAAAACAGTTCATGTGAGTACAGTGGTTCAACCTAAATATTATAAAGAGACGAGAATACTTTTTGTGCGCCAAAAAACAAAATAGTGACTTTATTCAACAATATCTAGTGATGGGTGATTTCAGAACATTGCTTCATGAAGCTTCAAAGCTTTACAAATCTCTTGAATCAGTGGTTTGGAGCGTGTATCAACTTGCCAAAGTCACATAATTTCAGTAAATGAGGCTTCGGTACGTCATAAGTGTTTCAAAATTTCAATAGTTCACGTGACTTTGGCAGTTTGATACACGCTCTGAACCACTGATTTGAAATAAATGATTCATAAAGCTTCAAAGCTTCATGAAGCAGTGTTTTGAAATTGCCCATCACTAGATATTGTTGAATAAAGTCACAAGTTTTTTTTTTTTTTTTTGGCACACAAAAAGTATTCTCTGCGCTTTATAATATTAAGGTTGAACCACTCTACTCACACAGTAGCTTTTTTGGGCGTTGAAAAAGGAAATTATCTTGCTAGCAATGCAGGCCTCACTGAGCCATTGGGTTTTATCAAAAATATCTTAATTTGTGTTCCGAAGATGAACGAAGGTCTTATGGGTGTGGAACGACATGAGGGTGAGTAATTAATGACATAATTTTCATTTTTGGGTGAACTAACCCTTTAAATAATTGTAAGTATATAAATGAAGTATAATTACTCAAGTACTTTACCCCACTGGCAGTCAGCATTTTACAAACTTGTGTTTTGCTTACGTTTGGACTGTTGTGCATTGTTACTGTAGACCAGACTGGAGCTGAGCAAGAACTGGCAAGAACACAGCATCACTTTCCTGGCCCTGAACTTCATTATAATTTGACTGTGTTGCAAAGGCTTTGTGCAGTTTGGAATGATGATAGCAGATTAGATTAAAAAAGCAGATCAGATGAGGAGAGGAGTGAAGAGGGAAATTGCATTCCAGGGTAATGTGGCATGAGGTGAGGGAGAGAGGGGGTAAGGATGGAGGGATGGAGAAGGTCGGGGGTGGGGGGGGGGGGGGTCTGATGGGGTGATGGGCCCCACAGACGAAGCTGTGGGGACAGATGGCGTCCCTCGCAGGCGCTGAGAGAGTCCTGGTTTTTCACCTGCAACCCCATGGGAAAAACGGCCTCCTGCGCATATGCAGCCTGCTGCAGGCTGGCTCCTGGAATGCTCCAACTCGGATGGAGCGAGAGAGAGAGAGAGAGAGATGGGGGGGCATAAGAGATGATGATTGAATGGAAAATGCAAAGAATGCTTTTTTATACACTAACAAAAACATGCCATAACTTCCACCAAAATGCAAACAGTCACTCTTAAATATAAAGGCCCTTTATTGATATCGATGGTTCCACGAAGAACAACCTTTCCATTGTTGTTCCAGTGCTTATTTATAAAGGTAACATTTTACTTTTTGTCTATAAATGAAGTAAAATATGATATTAATTTGACTCTATATAGTCAATAAATTTAAATATATACTATATATGGTGGATAAAACACTATATAGACTAAAGAAATGCATCTCTATATCTGTTTGTCCAAAACCAATCAGTCATTAGGCAATCATTCATCCGTTTTCATCCTCTTTGACTGGTTTTAGTTTCTTACGTCATGCAGTTCTTGTCACCTTTCCACCTCTTCTCCCACCCTCCTTTGGCTCCTGACTGTTGGATCATGCAGATGGTGTTTTTGAGGGTTGTGAATGAGGTCACCTAGGGTCATGAGTAAGAGACAATACCTCGACCATTCACTCTTCGCTCCAGCAGAGCTAGCTAAAGGAGAGTGAAAGTAAACAAAGAGCCATGACCAGGGGAGAAAGAGTGTCTGAGAGACTCCCAGGGTCAGGGCAGGATTTTAGGAGACTCTTGTGCTGTACTGCTGGCATTTAGCTCTCACCCCTGTTAGGGTTCAGTGAGTTTAGGAATATTTAAGGCTTCAATCTTGTGTATTTCAGCAAAGAATGCATTTGTAGTCAATTTTTTTTTTTAGCTGCATATTACTTATAGGAAAGAAATCTGATCCAATGTCAGGATTTAAGATTATTTACTGTCTCACTGGTTGCTGTAAACTGGGTTACATAATGCAATAACTCACATTTGAAAAATTTCAAAAATGTTGGACATCATTACCAGATTTCTATATTCTGTCATGCACACTACCTAAAAGTATGGGGTTACATTTTAATGTTTTTGAAAGTAGTATTATGCTCACCAAGGCTGAATTTATTATTAATAATATTATTACAAATGAAAGCTGTTTTCTATTTTAATGTATTTTAAAATGTAATTTACAGTATTCTGGTTATGCAATGCTGAATTTTTCAGTCTTCAGTGTCACATGATGCTTCAGAAATCATTCTAATATGCTGATTTGTTGTTCAAGAATCATGTCGTCTTATTATCAATTTTGAAAAAAGTTTTGCTGCTTTAATACTTTTGTGGAAACTGTGATACATATTTGTCAGGATGTTTTGATTAATAGAAAGTTGAAAAGAACATCTTTTAAATGAAATATACATTTTGTAACAGTATAAATGTCTCACTTTTGATCTATTTAATTGCATCCTTGCTGAAAAACATATTAATTATCTTTATTATTTTTTAAATCTTTTTGACCCCAAACATTTAAAGGGTATTATACATGAATTGTCATATACAGTGGGTTCCAAAAGTCTGAGACCTGGGGTTTGAAATATAATTTAAATGTAATTTATCATGTGACTTCTTTGTACAGATGGTCAGATATTGTTGCTTCCATTGAAGCTCATGGATCATTCTCAAATCATTCTCAATCAACCGGTGACAAGTTTGGTGACTGTGAGCTAGATTTACATGCGGGATAGAAATGATTGCTAGCAAACAAAAACAGTCTCTAGCATTTATTTTGATCATGGCTTTTTCTTAAATAAGAAAACTGTAAAAAAAAAAAAAAAAAAAAAAAACTAAGTTGTATGTGTGGAGCAAGTGGTGGTTTGTTGTTGTCTCACTAATTGCATCAGCAGGTTCTGCGCTCCTATTAGTTTTTGATTTGACGTTGTCATAGGAGAATGAAACACTGCAGGACTGCGGCTCAAAACTTCTGACACTGCCACAATTTGTCTGAGGTAAAATTTGATAGCAATGGTCATTAATCAGCCGCTGACGAACATGTCAAACTAACGACCAAAGACTGCAGATTTTGACCTAGGATCAGAGGAATCTTTTAGGATTCACAAAATTTGTCTCAGACAGCCAAATCATGGCCAAAATCTTACAGTGTGAACCTGGCTTAAGGTAAAATTTCCCATTGAGCAAAGACTGTTGTTTTATTATATGTCGCTTTTAAGGTTTGTGTAAATATTCACCATAATGACAGCAGATCTTCTTGGCTGGAATATATTAAGGTTTAAAACAAACCAAACAGGATGCAGTATGTATTTATCAGAGTCATCCTGAAACCACTCAAAGAATGTCTTTGTGGCGGACATGATCCGTGAGCTTAAGTGATCCGTGGTAAGAGATCAGGCAGGGAGCATTTGGCATGCAGGCATACATATGCTTTATTGATCTTATCGGCTGGAGGCCCCACAGATCGATTGAGATGATCAGCAGTTCTATTGATTCCTCTCATCTTATGACCAGCATGACACCTGTTCCTGCTGGTATGCTTCATAAAGCCTCACTGAAGCAGTTAGTACCTACTACAGATGTAAAAAGACTAATAAAGAATGTGATTTATAGATGTCTACCACCTTCTGTCATTGTGTGATCAAACCAGTGCACAGACTATGTGCAGAAAATGGAGTAAAGTACCCATGAAGGACACTTTTCATGCTTAGAAGTCGCTTTTTTGTAGCTCATATAGCGCTCAGTTATGTTTTACAACTTTGCTTCACATGTTAAATGTAAAACTCCTTAGGAGAGATAAACAGAAACAGGAGACAATTGTTGAAATGCAATAAGACTATAGAGCTCTGTTAATTTGGTTTTTGAATAATTTAATGAGAAGGATATGGAAATCACTGACTTTAGTATCTTGGAAAATCTGAGACATTCTTGATAACTTTTCTGAAACTTTTCTAAGAAATGTAAGATTACAGGGTTCTTATTCTCTGGTGTCACATGTAGAAAGAAAGTGATTTATGCGAACGTCTAGGCCCTCAATTTCATCTCATTGCTGCTAAGAGAAGCATTTGAGATATTAAAGAGATCTCATTTGTGTTTTTTTACTTCCTATGGGTGCTTAATAGCTCACATCACATTCATTTTATATGTTTATATCATAATCATTTATACGTAATTTATGATTTGTGATCTCAACCCTCAGTAGTTTCTTTAAATAAGTATTTGATGAAGGTGCAGAAGTGGAAGTAGAAAATGCAGCAGCCCAAGGTCTCATAGAGGAGATGTGTCAGGGAAGGGGAGGTATGCTCATTTTAACGAGACAGGCTCTGTTATGCTAATCCGTTTTTGTGCTTTCCGTTTCTTCCATTCCTTTCCTCGCCCCGTCTTCTGGCCGGCCGTATCAATACACTGGGAACTGCCTGCTGCCCGTGAATGATGACCACCCTCTCAGACACACATACCCCCCTCCCTCACCCTCCCAGCATGCCCTACTCCACCTCCTTAACCCCAAAACCTCCTTTTTCCATCTGGACTTTGATTGACAGGCGCTGGGAAGCAGGAGAAGAGCTGAGGTTCACAGATCATTAGGAGGAGGGAGAAATCTGTGCGTTTTTGTGTGTGTGTGTGTGTGTGTGTGTTGGGTTGGGGAAGCATTAATCCTCACGGTGACACCCCAACACCCCCATCATGGCCCCTTTCAGGCCCAAATCCTTAGCCTTGGGGGTCACTGAGTCTAAGGGGAAATTTCACAACTTAGAGGCTAATCTGTCTGATCCATTGCAGTTGGCCGGAGAACGATTTTGTTGATTCTCCATGCAGTTGGCCAGTAATTATGGTTGAGATACTCTCTAGTTCTTTAGTCCTCTCTATCAGAGTTTGTAAACTTATTTTGAAATCTACTGTGCCATTGCAGTCAGGAGATCGTTTCATAAGGTTGTTGGTTCGATTCACCCTCAGTTCGAATCTGTTGAGCACTGTATTGTGTCTTTTCCCTACAGTTATAATGAATGGGGAACTTGAACTTTCAAGCTTTAAAAAGCATGCAAAGTCACCAAAAAAGTATTAGAAAAGTGGTCCATACTGCTCGTGAGCTATATATCAAGTCTTCTGAAGTCATGCGATAGCTTTGTGTGAGAATCGTTCATTCTCAATCATTATTTTTTTTAACTGAGTGAATCAATTAATTGAAAAGATTTGAATCAAAGGAATGATTCATACACAAATCAAAGATGGCCCTTCTCATGAATGTGCCAAGGGGAACTACAGAATGTTAACATTTTCAGCGAATAATGACTTTAATTTCTCACACAAAGCTATTGTATGACTTCATAAATGTAAAATATAGTGCATGAGTCCTATGGACCACATTTATGATTGTTTTAATGGTGCTTTGTATCATTTTTGAAACTCAAAAACTCCAATTTCCGTTCAAAAAAATATTTTTTTTCCCTTTTCTTTGTTTTGAGTGAACTATTCTTTTATGTGTTCACTATACATGCCTTTGGGCATTACATCTTATAATACCATCTTTCGCAAAAATATTTCCTTTGCATATCTACTGCATGTTAACATTTGTTTATTTGTTTGTGGATGCAATTGAGAGGGTAGCCACACTGCCTGTCTGAGTCAATCTAGAGCAGTTGTTATACATATAATCCCACTTTCTGTTGGTTTCTTTCTTTCTCCAAGGTGACAGTGTGTCTGGAGTCTGCGCAGGCAGGGAGACAATAATTGAGAGCTACTCAGTGCTGGAGTGTTGGGACTCTGTTAATGGAAGCTGCTCCATAGTCAGCAGACCTCCACACCCGCGGCCCAGACCTCCATAATGATTGCACCTGAGACAGAGAGAGAGGGAGCAAACACAGACCAGACTGCTCTGTGCCCTGACCTTTTAATCTGCCCTTCACTTCCCCCGTTTTTTCACTCGCTCTCTCTACCCATGTCTTTCTTTACCACCTGTCCTTTTCAATCTGCCCATTTTGATTTTTTCCTTAACTGTCATGAGTTGTCACAACTGTGCATTTAAACACACTGACAATCAGCATTGCACACTGGGACTGCTGGACTGAGAGGGGTTTCTGTTTTTTTTTTTTTTTTAACTGATTGGCTGGATCAGTGGCATCAGAAATCTATGTAAAACCCAGATCTGCCGCTCATCCTCTGGTTGGCTGGCCCTGTGATTGGCAGAGGATGAGGTGGGAAAGAGGCCACATTTGCAGACTGGAGGGTTGTAGGAAGGATCCAGCTGTGGCTCTACAGACCTGCTGCCAATACTGAATGGGGTTACCCTCCTGTGCTCAGCACTCTCTGGAGGATATCAAAGGAGAGGGCAATGACAGAACAGTCAGCTTAAAAAAAATACAGGACGTGAGTGAGAGACAAACGTTCTTTTCCAAAACTTAGTATCAGCATATATATATATATATATATATATATATATATATATATATATATATATATATATTCATGTTCCATGAAGATATTTTGTAAATTTCCTACCATAAATATATGAAATATTTATTTTTTTGAGTGGATATGCATTGCTAAGGACATCATTTGGACAACTTTAAAGGCAATTTTCTCAATATTTAGATTTTTTTGTACCCTCGGATTCCAGATATTCAAATAGTTGTATCTTGGCCAAATATTGTCCTATCCTAGCAAACTATACATCAATGGAAAGCTTATTTTTGTATCATGTATAAAACTGCCAATGTCACCTGATTTCAGTAAGCGAAGCTTTGTTATGTCATAAGTGTTTCAAAATTTCAATGGTTCACCACTGGGGTCATAACTGGGGGGGCAGTTTGATACACGCTATAAAAACTACTGATTCAGAACAAAAGATTCGTAAAGCTCTGAAGCTTCATGAAGCAGTGTTTTGAAATCGCCCATCACTAGATATTGTTGAATAAAGTCGTTATTTTGTTTTTTTGTCACTTTATAACATTAAGGTTGAACCACTAGTCACATGAACTGTTTTAAATATGTCTTTAGTATGTCTTTTCTGGGCATCTGAAAGTGTTAATTATCTTGCTGTCAATGGAGGCCTCACTGAGCCATTGGATTTGATCAAAAATATCTTAAATTGTGTTCTGAAGATGAATGAAGGTATTACAGGTGTCGAACGACATGAGGGTGAGTAATAAATTACAATTTTCATTTTTGGGTGAACTAACCCTTTAAAAGCTTCATGAAGCTTCGGAGCTTTACGAATCGAATCAGTGATTCAGATCGTGTGTCAAACCGCCAAACTGCTGAAATCACGTGACTTTGGTGCTCCGAACCACTGATTTGATTCATAAACCTCCGAAGCTTCATGAAGCAGTGTTTTGAAATCGGCCATCACTAGATATTGCTAAAAGTCGTTATTTGTTTTTTGGGCGCACAAAAAATATCCTCATCGCTTTATAATATTAAGATTGAACCACTGTAGTCACATGAACTGATTTAAATATGTTTTTAGTACCTTTATGGATCTTGAGAGAGGAAGTACCACTGAAGTATCACTGAGCCATCGGATTTCATCAAAAATATCTTAATTTGTGTTTCAAAGATGAACGAAGGTCTTACGGGTGTAGAATGACATGAGGGTGAGTAATAAATGACATTATTTTCATTTTTAGGTAAACTAAGCCTTTAATATGTCAAAGCGACCATTGCAAACATAAGTAGCGCAGGCGCTTGGAGTATGTCAGAAATAGAACGGGCATCAGTTTACTGTCAGGGACTTGTCACGCCTCATCCAGTGTGTGTGTGTGTATATATATCCCATGTTAAACACAGATTTCATGACAAAGATTCTACTAGCCTGTTGATTTAGGTGTGTTAAGTATAAGGAAAACATGCAAAATGTGCCGTTTTGGGGGTACCTCAAGACCCAGCATTTGAAAAAATTGCAGTATTGTGTCATTTACTTATAAACATGCCATCACCTTTCTTTTGAAATCAATTGTGATTTGTGAGTGAAGTTTCCTCAATGCTTTGCATGATGAGTACAGCTTGTATTGGTTGCGTGAATGAGGTACAATTCAGTTGTATGTAGGCAGTCGAATGAGGTACAATGATGTTGCTTATGTAGGCAGTAAACAGCATGGCAGCTTACTAACTTTAGGAACAATTGAGTAGAAATTTAAGCGTAAAATAAAAGGAGAGAGCAAGAAGACAGGATGGGGCATTGGTGGAAAGAGAGGGAAGCAAGTGAGCAGCAGTGCATCCCAGAGAGGGACGGATGGATGTTAAGGGAACGAGAGGGCAGAAGAGAACAGGAAGGGAGGGAAGGGAGATCGTGAGGAGAGAGGAGGTCAGCGCAAGTAGCGGCAGGCGGTGGGACTGCTCTAATTGATCTCTGGGTAATGCAAGGGGCTGCCTCTCAGGGGCCAGGCAAAGGGAGTGGAAGATGGTGGGATGGGGGGGTGGAGGTCATTAGAATGCAAATCCAGGCCTCGCTCTTCCTGCAGCCGCGTCCGACAGGTACATAGCAGGGAGAAGGAGAGGGAAGAGGTGGAGGAGGCTCTCAATAGAGGTGCAGCTGGACTGATCTTATAAAAGATTGGCGATTGAAGGCATATGCTCGCCGCCCCCTGTGTTAATGTCTCTTTTATTGGTCCTCATTTTTGTTCCTGTTTTTAAGACAAAAGGGAAGGATATCCATGGCAGGGGTGAGCGGCAAGGGTAGGAGGTGGAGGGGTGGGAGGGAAGAGGGCCAGCCGATCGGGGTATCATTTTTTATTCCCCCTAATTGACGTGAACAGTTCTTTTGACCCTAATTAGCGGTCTGTAATCTCTCATTTGCATATCACAAAGGCAACACTATTTGCATATTTGTAAACGAGAAGGGCCTTGCATCTGCATGCAATCCCCTGTTTCCTTTTCTCTCTATTTGTCTCCTCCTCCCTCTCTCTCTTTCAGTCGTACGTCGTGCCAGACAGGGTGGTGTACATAAAACTACATAAGAGCTTGGCACTGACTGCCAGTGTTATTGGCACCATCTCTGACAGAGAGGTAGATAGAGACAGAGAGTGAACGACAGAAAAAGAGACAGAGAAAGACAGCGAAACAAAGTTCTAGTAATGACAGCGTGACACTTTCTCTGAAAGAGAGAGAAAGAGACAGAAAGACAGATTGAAAAAGTGACAGAGATGGTTAAATGTGAAAAAAAGAGAAGACACTAGATGTATGTGACAGGCTTGAGTTTAATGTGGGATTTGCATTGACTGTCTTGATTTGTCAGTCTTTAGGCCCACAACAGGACGCACCATCATTTTTCAAAGGAATAATTCAATGAAAATTCTGTCATCATTTACTTCACTCATGTCGTTTCAAACCCTATGTTTTTTTTTTTTTTTTCGGTGGAATGCAAAAGATGTAGTTTAGCAGACTGTTGGCGCTGCTCTTTTCCATACAATGAAAATTAATCAGGTGTCAAGTCCCAAAAAAGGACACTATAAAAGTACACTGGTATTCTGTACGCTGGTATTCTGAAGTCAGCTTTGTCTAATAAAAAGGACGAAATGTTAGATTTGATTCAATGAGAACCTCTTTCAGCACAGCTCTTAAAGGGTTAGTTCACCCAAAAATGTAAATTCTGTAATTAATTACTCACCCTCATGTCGTTCCACACCCGTAATTTTCGGAACACAAATTAAGATATTTTTGATAAAATCCGGTGGCTCAGTGAGGCCTCCATTGTCAGCAAGATAATTAGGCCTAATACTTTCAGATGCCCAGAAAGCTACTAAAGAAAGACATATTTAAAACAGCTCATGTGACTACAGTGGTTCAACCTTAATGTTATGAAGCAACGAGAATACATTTTGTGTGCCAAAAAAACAAAATAACGACTTTATTCAACAATATTGAATTAATGGGCAATTTCAAAACACTGCTTCATGAAGCTTCAAAGCTTTATGATTCTTTTGTTTTGAATCAGTTTTTCGGCATGCATCAAACTGCCAAAGTCACGTGATTTCAGTAAATTAGGCTTCGTTTCTTTACGTCATAAGTGTTTCGAAACGTTTCGAAATTTCAATGCTTTACGTGACTTTGGCAGTTTGATACATGCTCCGAACCACTGATTCGAAACAAAATATTCATAAAGCTTCGAATCTTCATGAAGCAGTGTTGAATAAAGCTGTTATTTTGTTTTTTGGCGCATAAAAAGTATTCTCATCGCTTCATAACATTAAGGTTGAACCACTGTAGTCACATGAACTGTTTTAAATATGTCTTTAGTAGCTTTCTGGGCATTTGAAGGTGTTAATTATCTTGCTGTCAATGCAGGCCTCACTGATCCATCGGATTTTATCAAAAATATCTTAATTTGTGTTCCAAAGGTGAACGAAGGTCTTACGGGCGTAGAACGACATGAGGGTGACTAATGACAGAATTTTCATTTTTGTGTGACCTAACCCTTAAAATCAAATTATACATTTGAGTATATGAAAATATGGTATGCCAATACATGTCACATCAGATTTGACCTCAGTTATGCCAAATGTCGTTGGTTCTCGACAAAATTTGAATATGCAAATATTCAAATTACTCAGATGAGATTTTAAGAAATTTTGTTCACCCAAAAATGAAAATTCTCTCATCATCCAATCACCTTCAAAATATCTTCTCACAAAAAAGATATTTGGTAACCAAACAGTTTTGGTGAACTTTAACTTCCATTTTATGCACAAAATTACTGAGATATTTCTCAAAACAGTTTCTTTTATGCTCACAGAAGACATACAGTTTTGGACATGAGTAAATGATGACAGAATTTTCTTTTTTGAGTGAACTATCCTTTTAAGTTCTAAAACATTAGGGTAAGTAAATGATGACTGAATTTTCAATTTTTGGCTTAATTATGCCTGGGGGGGGTGGACTTTAAAACAACACATTTAAAAAAGGACATTTTGATATTTTCAAAAAGCAGTCTGTCAATCTAATGAATAAGAAAATACAGGTAATACACATTGTTATAGTTTATATCCACTAGCATAAGAGATACAAATAGTGCTAGCATGTGCTGTCATATGCTTAGCACATTACAGCTACTGTAGCTCAAACCAGAATTTATTTTAACATTCAACAAATATACTTTGCCTTCTTAACACCTGAACCGTACGATCCAAAAATAAGATCACCTGACAAGTAGAACGTAGTGCTTAAAAATAGCTAACAACTGCCGTGCTAGTGTTCTGAACAAGACCATCAACTGCTAAAAAGAAAGACACCATTAAAAACACTGCCTGCGTGCCAACTCGAACAGAGCCCTTTAAAAAAAGTCTTGTCGGGCACTTCTCATCCCCTTGTCATGGCTGACCCTTCCAACGCTTGCCTCAATTACTATGGAAATGGGGGCTAATTGAATGGTCGGTGTGAAATAGGGAAGACAACATGGCCTACATTATGATAAGGAGCATAGACAATAGGTGAGCCATCTCACTGGGGACACTTGGCTTAGCGGCGGATTGAACGCGGCTCTCGCTTATCTCTCCTGGGGTACAGGTATTCCAAGCCTCATGCCATAAGCCCTGATGTTAGCATTAGCGAGGCCGCGTGACCGCCAGGTTTGCCAGTGGTAGGGCAACTCCTTTTGTATTCACTGGTGGCTCACTCTCAATATCCTAAGGATATAGAGGCTATTATGTGGCAGTGATTTTTGCATATGCTCTTCACTATGGGATGCCCTTTTGTGCTAACTGCTGCATTTCTGCATGGATTAGCCACGGAGACTTGCACGGCATACGTTGGCAGTTCAAGAGTCTTCAAAAGATGATGCTAACCATAAACACCTTACTTTTAATGTATGGAAGGAGCCATTTACAATGCATTTCTTTTCATATGGAGATTATTGCTTTTTAAGAGGTCCACAACTAGCCTCATTGTCACCAGACGCTTGAAGTGTTTAGAACAAGAGATCCGGGAACAAGCATATTGCAGCCCATGAAGGAAGAAGAAAGGAGGAGGGAAAGCTCCACTTTGATTTTGCTTGTACTGTGGAAGAAAGCAGCATCGCCTCTGCAATTAGCCCTAATAACCTGTGTGTGCATGTGTGTGTTTCTGTGATGAGAGAGAGAACGAGGAAGAATGAGAAAATATAAGCTGTTTTAAGAGAGCACGTGTGTTTCAGGTGTTAAAGAACATTAAATTAAGCTTGTGTTTTGAGCTTGAGTTTATTTCTCACATATGCTACCAAATTCAAACTGTTAATATGGAAAGACATGCTGATGTTTGTCACAAAAAGTCTGTTGTGTTCATACAACAATGAATTTCACCAATAAACTGGAAGTTTTTGTTTTCCGGATCATAGTGTTGTCAAATGTACAGACCGCGACACCAAGTCGGTACTGAAATTTTAAAAATGTGACGCTTTGAGCGCTGTTGAGCGGATTCGTAAACACCTCTGATTGGTCTTTGTGTTGACGAGCTCATCAGTTATGTCTGTGATTGGCTGCAATAATCAACGCACGGGAGCATTTGAAATGATGTGTTTGAATTTGAAAGCGGGAGCAGTAGAGTTTAAAAGCAGGCGTCTAGCGGACCAGATACCTGCTTTCAAATGCTCCCATATGTATCTGTGTAAGCGCTCGGTTAAGAGCGTCACTGATGTCTATTTACAACATGTTTTTGAAGCGTTGATCATTATAGCCCTTTACAGACCTATATGATGAGCGTGTGAATACAATTGCCAATCAGAGGTGTTTACGAATCCACTCAACAGCGCTCAAAATTTCACATTTTTAAAATTTCAGTACCGACCTGGTATCGCGGTCAGTACTTTTGACAACACTGTCGGATTATGACTGACAGGAGTGTGATTGGCTGCAAACCATGTTTTAGTGCTGCGGCTACATTGGTCAAGACGTTCGTTACATGTTTTGATAATACAACCTTCCACTTTCTTCTCTCTATTCTCCTTTTCTTTCTCAATGTTCTTCAAACCATAATACACAGAAGAGTGTAAATTACATGAGTAACTGAATAAAAAATTTAAAGGGATATTTCAACCAAAAATGAAAATTACGCTCATGTCATTTCAAATCCATAAGAATTTTGTTCATCTTCGGAACACAAATGAAGATCTTTTTGATGAAATCTGAGAGCTTTCTGTCCCTTCATAAACAGCTACATAACTGACATTTTGACGCTTCAAAAAGTTCATAAAGAGATCATAAAACTAATCCATATGAATTGAGTGGTTTAGTCCAAATTTTCTGAAGAGACACGATCACTTTATATGATGAACAGATTGAATTTAGGCTTTTATTCACATATAAACATTCATTAACTTGCAAATCAGTTATGGTAAACAAAAGCTCAAGCAGAACCAATGAGGTTCATTCTCATGTGTTACGCAGCATGTTTGAGCTTCCGCAAGATGTTTGTTCTCACGCGTCAAGCAGGTTCGGTTGAGCTTCTGTTTACATTAGCTGATCAATGTTTATATGTGAATAAAAGCCCAAATTAAATCTGTTCATCATGCAAAGCAATCCAGTCTCTTCAGAAAATTTGGACTAAACCATTCAATTCATATGGATTTTCTCCTTATGAACTTTTTAAAGCGTCAAAGTGTCAGTTGTGTAGCTGTCTATGGAGGGACAGAAGCTCTCAGATTTCATCAAAAAGATCTTCGTTTGTTTTCCGAAGATGAACGAAAGTCTTACAGGTTTATAAAGGCATGAGGGTGAGTAATCAATGACAGAATTTTCATTTTGGGGTGAACTATCCCTTTAACTTAAACAGTTTCTCAGCACTTTTACACCACCTACAGTAACTCAGACACTCTTATCAGCACTAAGCTGATCTGACCTTTTCATTTGAAACCCCTGTTTAGCCTTTTTAATGTGTTTTAAGCAACGTGTATAGTGGACTTTATCTGACCTCGTGTACCAGTTTTGTGTGAGAATGTGTCTTTTAATAACATTCCCATCTACAGAGAGAAAGACAGAGGGGGTGAGAACGGTCCGTTCACGTACAGGACCCTTCGAGCAAAGCGGGTAGCTCTAGCCAATCAACCCGCCACCCACCAGCCTGAAAGCTGGATGAGGGAGGAGAAGCGAGAGATAGTGAGAGATAGACATTTGAAGATGTTTCCTCATGACGCCTGGTCATCCTCCACCTCTCTTCCTTATTTTCTTTTCCTCTCTGCCAGGTTGTTCTGTTCTTTTCCCCGTGTCTTTCACGGCTCTACCCCGCTGTGGGCCTGTTCGAGCCCCCTGCCTCTGCCCCATATTGGATCTCAGTGGGCATTTGGTGTTTTTAAATGAATAGGCAAATGAGAAGAGAGTCCTCGGCGAACAGGGCGGGGGTGTCCAGGGAAGGGCGGGGCCATGTTGGAGTTGGGCCGAGGTGATTGGGTCAGTGGGCAAAAACAACCCATTTTGCTTTTAAAAAAATGTCAGGGGGTGTATAAGTGCCCCGGAGACAGTGCGCATTTCAATACGGCATCCCGTCAGGTTCCTATGTGCGCATGTGCTCCATCGGGCACTGGTTTGTGAGAAAAGAGCCCTCGACGGCCTCCTCCTTCTCTGCAAAATCCAATTCCAACTTTTCAAATTGCTTATTGCTCTGTGTTTTCCCTCCTCCTGGGTGTGTGTGTATGTGTGTTGAGTTTGGCAGTGTATTTTGTCTCGTCAAAGGCTCCTTCGTAGCTCCCATTTGCCTACCGAAGATCACCTCTAACGTCCTCACTTTTATGCGCCGTGTGTGGGCGTATGCGTGCCAAGACACTGTGATGGTAAGATGTAACTAAGACACAAACACACACACACATGCACACGTACACAATCATGCAATCACATCCACACACATCAGAGCGAAAGGTAATGACTGAGGCAGGCAGGAAGAGCGCATTACCGAGGTGAGGGAAAAAGAAAGATGCTTCAGAAAAGCGGCAGGTTAATGAACTTGTGTTTGATGCTTCACTCCCAACGCCTCATTGGAGGTCTATTAGAGTAAATACTCAGCAGAGAGGAGAGTAGATTGGACATTTGAATAAGGAAAACTCTGCTGGGACTCTACGGATGAAAATGTGTTGTGTCCTTTGATATGACCTGCACAAAATAGACTTCTAACTTTAGGCACTTTCATGCCCTAGGGGTCGATAAAAAAATGTTTAACTTTTTTTTTGTTTTGTTTTTTACCAGGACTTCATAATTTATTTGAATTTTTTCAAATGCCTTGGTAACTCTTTACAATGAGGTTCATTTTGTAAACCATGGATAACTACAGTAGTTAATTTGACCTAACAATGACAAATACTTCTAATATATAATCCTAATTTTATTAATTACTAAGATAATTTCAGCATTTACAATCAATACAAAAGTTACAATCAAAATCAAAAGTTGTATCTATTAAAAGTATTTAATGGGCCTGAGGCTGAGCTAACAAAAACTAACAAAGAACAGTTTTTATTAACAAAGGTTAATTAATCCTATAACAAATGCATTGATCATTGTTATTTAATGTTAGTTAATACATTAACTAACTAATGAGACTTTATTGTAAAGCACCAATCTTTTATAAATGTTTCTTCCAGACAGACTATGAAACAAACTATTAAAATCTATTACAAAATTATTAAATTTTTTTAAACTATGTTGATATAAAGAAATTCAGATATTTATTGTGTGAAAATAATGTCAATTTATACCAATTGTTAGATTTTTTTCAATTATACCATCATTTCTACCACACCAAATTTTTCCCATAAAAAAAAAAAAAATCAAACATTAGTGCTTGTTTACAAAGCACAGGACTATGTCATTGAAGAGCTTGAGATTAAATATGAAATTTGATGTGTGAAGAAAAAATTAATCAAGGTAAATATCATATTTGTTATATGTGTTTTTATTGTGCATCATTTTCAAGCAGGCTCTATTTTTTTGCAAAAAGTGTAAAAATATGATTTAATTGTGTGTGAAATGCCGTTTCCAGCACTGAATGTTACAAAAAAAAAGGTTTGGTGTTGGACATTGTAAGTATATAAATTAAATTTAATGAGTGCATGAAAAGTGTCTAAATAGACTTTTTTAAATGTCCACATGCAGGGCCAAAAGAACCAATAGTTGAAAACAATACTACAACAAAAGAGGGTGCAAAAGGTGATTATTTAGGACAGAGACAGAAATAGAGGACAAGACGAGGGCAAAGAGGTAATGTGTGATAGTCTGTATGTTTTTGTGTGCCACCGAGGTTTTGGGATGTGAAACAAGGATCTCCAATAAAGCAGGCTAAAATATTTATGCCTTTGAAACAAGGGTGTGACGGTTCAGCACACCCGCCACCACTGTGTCCACCCGAAGAAAAGAGAGGAAAGTTGAAATATTAATGTTCTAGGTAAATTAAAGCTGAAGTATCACACACAAAAGAGTTTGTTTTTCCTCCAGTATTTTTATTTGTATTGTTTATTGTGTGTATTAGAGGGCAGGAAAGGAGACTAGAGTGTAGATGTGCATTGTGGGTAATAAGACTGATAGACTTGGGCTACAAGATAAATGCTTAATGTTCTGGATCTATAACCTAATGCAAATGAACATTGGCTTTGATGGGTAAAAACATTTTGGGGGCTGGGGGCTCAGCCCTGCCTATGTCATGTTACACATAGAGAAAACAGAATATCCCTGAAAGAAAACTTAGAGCTAAAAAAAAAAAGTCAGGGATGGACTGACAGACTACACAACAGAAAAAAAGACAGATTAAAAAAAGAAAAGAAAAAGGAAGGATGAGCGCCGATGAGATCAGGGTGACACTGTTCTGTGATAAGGTGGGCGGACTAAGATAGAGGCTAGTTTGCATGTATCTCCATACACAGGCTGTTTATGATGATAGCGGCTCTTTCTTCAGATCCACAGAAAGCACTGCATCTTCGCATGTACAAAGCAAGTCCTTGACCCCAACGACAGCCCCTTGACCCACTACAGTTACACAGACTGACTCAAAGCTTCACACAAATACACATTCACACACTTGCACAAACAGATACCGAATAGCATCATAGGACATATAAATGTACTGAGGATTATGCTGTTATCGACAGTATATCATTAAATACATACAAAGTATTCATAATGCAGAAATAACTCTTGAGGGCATTATTGTTTTTATACCTTTTAATGTGAGATACACATGGGAGCATGTACCTCACTAGCAAATAAGCTATATATATATATATATATATATATATATATATATATATATATGTGTGTGTGTGTGTGTGTACAAGTTTACAAGTTTATATGTTCATTGTCTCAATATAGGTATATAAGCTTGGGGTTGGTATGATTTTTTAATGTTTTTGAAAGAAGTCTCTTATGCTCACAAAGGCTGCATTTATTTGATCAAAAATACTTATTTCTATGATGGTGAAGCTGAATTTTCAGCATCATTACTCCAGTCTTTAGTGTCACATGATCCTTCAGAAATCATTCTAATACTGATGCTCAATAAAGAAATCATCTTATTATTAATGTTGAAAACAGTTGTACTTCTTTCAATTCTTTGTAGAAACCTTAATACATTTTTGTATTGAAAATGTTTGTAACAATGTATGAGTCTTTACAGTTACTTTTGATCAATTTAATGCATTCTTGCTGAATAAAAGTCTTTTTTACAAATCTAATGTAAATATGAATATGTTAATCATCCTGTTTCATTGTACATGTCAAAGTACCATGTTACCATGATATCACCAAAGTACTTTTTTAGGCCTCTATGGTAATATGTAGGATGCAAACCTGCACATAAAAATACAACCCTTGATACAGTTAAATACTCACACAGACTGGCACTTACACACACACAGAAAGGAGTTTATCTCCTCCATCAATTTCCTCTGCATATGGTGGCTGTTTATGCATGGGCTCTTGTGCTACACTTTATCAAAGGCCTGTCCTCAGAGCCATGCATTATTTAACAAACCCAATCAGGATTCTGCTGCAGGTAGCACCACAACCCAGGTGCTGCATACACACACACACACACACACACACAAACTAAAATACATCCTCCAAGTCTCCTTTGTTACTAAACCGGTCCATATCTGTAGCTACTCCATTGTTTTTTAAACACTCTAGACCCTCCTGTACTCACTGTGAGGACATTGTTACATGGCAAAGCTTCTAATTGAAACATTCACTATATAATTGATGGCTCTCGGTTAACAAAATAAACGTGTTTAATTTTTCAGTATCATGTGCGGATGGAGTTTTACGTACGGTCTGTGCATGGATTCTAATGTTTTAGATGATTAAACGTTTCATTTGTTGAACGTACGTTTGATTTCTATGATTATTTTATAAGGCAGGTGCCTGAGTCAAGTGAGGTAAGCCACCATCTGCTGTCTCAAGCACTGCACTTCCGTTGCTCCTGTCAGAGAGAGACTGGATCACTCAAGGCAGAAAGGGAGGAAGTGCACAGGTGTGTGTTTATGTAAGGAAGAGCACCAGAGACAGTGATAGATTAAGCAAAAGACAGCGACTGCCTCAGAAGAACTGAATCTTTGCGAAACGAAAGAAAAGGCTAAAAGATGCAGAAGTCGTTGTAAATAAAGATAGTATCAAAAAAGTTTCTGTTGTTGAGGTCTCAGGCCAATCGCACCATCTGTCCACCTGTTGTCGACTGCTGACTACCAATGGCCTCACTTGTGGTTCTGACATGGTTACAGTCACCTCTCCCTGACCCCTTTCCCAACACCTCATTCACTCGGCTATATTACGGCCGCCTGATGGACGCTGTTTATTCATCCGCACTCTTTTGTTGAGGGAATAGCAATGAGACGATTGCATCTGCTTTACCTTTGCCCTCAACAGTGATGGCTTTGTAAGGTCAGGAACGGAAGCAAGTGTGTGCGTGTGTGCTCTGTGGCGGTCAGTGAAGGTGAATGGCGTACAGCAGGAGCTGTTTAAGTCACTCTCCTCCATACTTGTTCGCTCCACTTTGCCCTCTTTCCACTTCTCCACTCCCAGTGGCCTCTGCAAACGAAGGCATGGAAATGTATGCAGCAAATAAAAACATGGAGTGACGGAGAGGGCAAGTCATCAGGACGCGGAGGGTAAACCATACTGAACCTGAAAGAGTGAGCGTTTCACATTCAGAGGCATGTGGATCCGGAGGTCGGCGGGCATTGCGTCTTTTTATGCGTGAGAATGCATTGTGGGATTTTGCATTTGCATATCAGACCTGCAATAGATTCAAGGCTGTACTCACACGAATGACATGGTGACCTGTATGGTAAAGCTATGACTATGATTCAGAAATGTAGAATCAGATGTCTATTGTGGCATTTTGTTGTTGTTCCACTATACTTAAGGAAACAAGGCGAAGACACTGGGCTCATTTACATCATATATTAAGCTACATCTCAGGTGGTCTGATCGCAAATGGTCAGTGCACCTAGTAACATGCATCTCAAATGTGATGTGACCACTTGTGATTGAATTTCAAAGGGAATATCTGGATTTGTCACTACATACAATATAAATTTTACTGCATATTGATAAAGTTTAAAAAGACAAAAATATGTTTAATGCAGAATAATCCTCCTTTTATTATCAATATACCAGAGCATTACAGACAGGTATGATAACCTAATATTAACTTATAAAGAACGTTTCCTAATGGTTAAACTATATCCAGCATGTTGAAATCCAACTTAAAGAAGAAGCTTGAGGTATAGCCTATAAAGGGTAGCCTATGCATCGACGTCCCTTTCCCGCCGGAACGCGCTCCCTCAGCTGGACTGAGTGGCAAAAGAACCTGCTGCATGACTGGATTTAATAGGGGAAACTGCGAAAACGCGAGTAAAACAAACGATTACACTAAAGGTTAGATTTGGAAGTATTTCTAACAGCTTGTCAAATAAACCTAATCCATGGATATTGACATGCAGCCAGGAGTCGTGTTTTCTGACATTTATATGTGCCTGATTTGACGCCGGGGAAATACATAGAGCAAATCTGCCTGTGAATATTTTATATAACTACAATATAGTTAGGTTTAAATCCGAGTAAATACTTATATCAATAGTATCGGCATATTGTCCAGCCCTAAAACATATCGTTTTATAGTATAGTTTTTGTTAGTGTTTATTTAAAAACACCCAATTATGCAGAATATAAGATGGTAAATATTTAATTGATGAGTTGTCAAACTAATATATAACAATACAATATATACGGTATGATTTTACCTCAAAATCCAACATTTTGACACAAAATGATAACTGAAAATCCATGTTTCTCTGAGTTCAGCTGTTTCTGTGAATTGCAGTGATCCATTTGCTTCTTTTTCTGTAGCTTTCAGCAGTCTTTAAATATATACCTCAGGTTTTGTGTCAAAGCTGTTTGTACAGTCAATCACAAAGCTCTTTCCCGTTTTGGATGTGTTTTGTGTGTTTTTCGCAGCATTCACGCTGAAAACCAATGCTGCCACTCAGTGGGCGTAACCACAGTCATAACGGTCGACGGGGACGTCACGTGCATACCCTCTATTATGTATGTACGATTAGACGCCATTTTGAAAAAAATGAGACGCGAGAAGTGGAGTGGGAAAAAAACACAAGGTCTTTTATTTTAACTAGAAACGTGAGCACAACAGTAAACCTTGTTATAGCAATGGAATACAAAAATGCATTCTGTGTAAACGGCCTTTTAATTTGTTTTACAGTCTATCTATACCCGACGAACTTGTTTCCGTGCAGTGGATAATTGACAGGTGAGGAGGCGGTTCTTTGTTGCTGTTAGAGACGCACCAAATGCGATGTGGTTACATTTTCGACTTAATCTGAATGTGGTTTAAGTGATGAAATAACAAAACGTTTTGAACTCCGTTATTACGTTTCACGACGCCGTTTCTTCTGACCGTTGCACCGAGTCTCTGCATAAGCGCCGAATCAAGCAATCGAAAGATTTCCCCACGCAATTGCCGAACTGACAACAGAAAGCTGCTTGGTTGGAAAGTAAGTTGGACATTTCACTAATGCACCTTTAGTCAACAGTCCATGTATTTAGCCACTTGTTGTTATCCTATCGCCCGAATGGAATCTTAATACCGGATGTAAACGGTGTCTTTGGCCTGGTTCCTCGGAGACGGTGCAGCAGGACTTGTGGATTCCTGTTGTAAAGGGGCGGGTGGGGTGTCTGCAGGATGTATGGAGTTCTGCCAGGCCAGGCTGTATCATGCTGGGATGATGCTGGCTGGCTTTCCCATGGAACATGAGCCAGTTGGCAAAGAAGTCAAACCCCTCCTTTCCCCAACATCAGTCCTTGGTGGAGAAAGGTGAGACCTTTGCAGCAGGAACAGAAGCTATTAAGCAAACTTCATTAGCTGCAGTAGGCTTAATTTACAATTACTCATCTTAAATCATGATTAAGATGTGTTTGCATGAGTTGGTATGTTTGATCCAAATCCTCCAGGAATGCCAGCAGTACATAAAAATATTGGTAACTAGAAGCTAGGAGCATTTCATTTCTTATTCAAGCACACACACACACACACACACACACACACACACACACACACACACACACACACACATCTGTAGCTTGTTCCACCCCAGTGCTCCTCGCAGCTCATGCCTATTTGCACACAACAAAAAATCAATGGCTTTTTTCCACTTAATCTCCTGATTAATTTATTGCTTTACTGCATGTCTGTGTGTTTGTGTGCATCTGTGTGTGTGACAAACAGCTTTGTGTGTGATACAGATATTATTACACAAACACATTAGTCAGGAGGATGCTGGCATTTGTAAGTATTGATCGATAGAGGGAGGAAGACGCCTCGCAGCACATGAGCCATTGGAGGTAAGTGAATGCCAGAAAGGACACCTCGAGTGTTTTATTGAAAGAGGTTACCAAAACAAGTCTCACTTTCACAGTAATATTTTTAAAAGCACTTGTTCAGCAACTCATCTTTTAGGCGTCATACACTGTTGAATACATTTTAAAGGTGTAAAGGTGGTCGGCAAAGTTTAAGGCACTAAAATTGTTTTACAAAGCTAGTTCTGATTTATTTTCTTTACTGTGTCTTGCTTTTTTTAGTGATTTGTTTTATATCTTTGGGATGTTGTATGCATGTGGCTGTTAAAGAAACGTTTTTGTTGTATTGTTTCATTTATTACTTATTTATTACTATGTATATATATATATATATATATATATATGTGTGTGTGTGTGTGTGTGTGTGTGTATATTCCTTTATATATATATATATATATATATATATATATATATATATATATAATATGTCTCTTAACGCTCAGCAAGGCTACATTAAAAAAAAAATACAGTAAAAACAGTAATGTATAATATTATTACAATTTATTACATTTTTATATTTTATTTACAGCAGCCAATACTCCAGTCTTAGGCTAATTTGCTGCTCAATAAATATTTCTTATTATTATTAATGTTGCTTAATATTTTTGTGAAAACTGAAGAAGAAAAAAAACCTGGATTTTTTTGATGAAAAGAGTTCAGAAGAACATTGTTCTATATATATTTTATCCCCTCATTTATATGAAAAAAAAAATCTTTTTATTATAAATGTATCTACTGTAACTTTTGATAAATTTAATGCATCCTTGCTGAATAAAAGTATTAATTTCTTTAAACCCCAAACTTTTGAATAGTGTGTACAGGCTTGCTTTTTAAAGTCTATAGAAGCCTATTTCCACCTCATTAGTAAAAACATGTTTTGTAACATATCTGTGGATAAACCTTGCAATGAGATTTTTTTATATATATATTTTAAACTATATATATATATTTTTCTTTTTCATTTTTTAAGGCAGGAACACACCAAGCCAACGGTCAGCCGTTGGGCAGTTTTTGTTCGTCGGCCGACTAAGTTTTCTCAGTGTGTTCCGCACCGTCGGCTAAAGATGGTCCTCGTCGACTTTTTTTCGGAGCTCGTCAGTCCGTCGGGCCACCTGATCACGCTGGTACGGAAAGGCATTTCATCTTACGCAGGCGCAGAATGGACGTGCTACTTGCCCGTCGGCTGTCAAGCGTCGGTTTGGTGTGTCAGGGCAACTTTGGACCCAGACGCTGCCGATGTGAGCCAAACCCGCAGTCTGCTTTCATCGCCACTAGTTCGTCGGTGTCGGCTTGGTGTGTTCCTGCCTTTACTCTGAGGCCATATGAGACAAACAGACTTTTAATTCATGTCCAATCTCCAAGACACAGCCTGACATCCTGAAT
This sequence comes from Megalobrama amblycephala, assembly GCF_018812025.1. Lineage (NCBI taxonomy): Eukaryota > Metazoa > Chordata > Actinopteri > Cypriniformes > Xenocyprididae > Megalobrama > Megalobrama amblycephala. The sequence continues at coordinate 29,744,653 of NC_063056.1, forward strand.
CTGAGGAAACTTCATTTTTAACGCAAGATTAGTTGGATCCAGCATGTGGCATTTTGATATGCAGGGGTAAAACATAATACCCTGGGGCTTATACTTCACCTCAGAAGCACCTGGCCTTATGGCAGGGCTTTGATGGTGCCGTGCGCAGACCGTTTTCCAACAAACACAGCGTTACGTGCATTCCTCGATCCACCCAACATGCCATAACTCAAAATCTCAGACATGCGTTTCCTATCGTAGGTGTCTTCTTATAGTGTTTCCTTCAAATAGACTATATTTTATTCTATTAAAATTCACTTGATCAGCAGATTTAAAAAAATTACGATCTAGATTAAACAGAAACTTTGACCCAGCTGTCAGGAATTACAAGCTCTCTCTGCAGAAGGAGATAAATGCTTCTCAGTAACATTTTTGCCTGGCTCTTAGAATGCAAATCAGGGCCTGAGAGCACCAGGTTTGTAATTGTTCATTAGTAGGGTGGATCAAAGTTGATTTTCAATTCCAGTCACCATTCTGTATGTAAATTTATGTTATGGGTGGTGAGCATGCAAATACCATTTAGAAGCCGCTTTAGTGGCTTTGTAATTTATGAAGCATGTACTGTGCCATTACAGCAATATTATTACATAACTGGATCATTAGAAGACGTCAGGCCTCTGATTTGTTTAGTACCAGTTCTGCCTGCAAGGTTTCAATACTGTTCTCATTCCGTGAGACTTATTTATTAAGGTATTTATTCATTTATTGTTTTATGAGGCCAGCCTTTAGTGTGTTGTCCATGTTAGGTGAGATTATTCAATTGTTCAGAGCCAAATTAAAACTTAAGCACAATACTCTGTGTGTGTGTGTGTGTGAGAGAGAGAGAGAGAGAGAGAGAGAGAGAGAGAGAGAGAGAGAGAAGAAAGTGGATGCCTCAGGCAGTGAACTTGCAATGAGGTTGCTAACTAGAGGGATATTTAGGGGTGGTGAGGTCGGTAGGGTTAAACAAAAGGTCATGACCTTGACCCTGCTCTCAAACCAGGCAGATCCCAGTCTACCACTGCAGCTCCTTAAACTGGCAATCAATGGAGCTGTATAGGGAGAATATGATCCATCAGCCTAACCAACTGAGAGAAACAGATCTACAGCAAGAACACATAAGGCCCTCCGGAGATCCACATAACTATATTAAAGATTTACAAACTGACAAAAAGAGGAAGAGAATTACAGTAATACCCAGGAAAAGGCCCCAAAAGCACCATAAAAATACACTATAAGACTAATACACTACATTCCAAGTCTGAAGACTTGATCGCTTTAATTCATTGTTCATTGATTTTGGTTTGTGAACATATCATTTAGCTCAGATTTGTGAACTGTATCAACCGGTTCATTGAAAAGATCTGATTCAAAGAATGATTCTTTCACAAATCAGACTTTAAGTAAATTTTGTTTCCTTTCCACACACAAAGCTATTGTATGGCTTTAGAAGTGTGGGAATTTAGCTGACAAGTCATATGCACCACTTTTAACATACTTTTATGGTGCTTTTTATTGTTGTTTTGGTGCTTAACAGCTCCAATCTTCATTTACATTAATTGCATTGAAAAGAGTGGCCAGGATATTCTTTAAAATTTCTCATTTTGTGTTCCACAGAGGAAAGAAAGTCACAGGGGTTTTGGACAACACAAGGGTGAGTAAATTTTCTTTTAAAAACGATAAGATTGTGAAATATTATTACAATTTAAATTACTGTTTTAGAATATAATTTATTCATTTAGTGTCAATGCTGAATTTTCAGCATCATTACTTCAGTCTTCAGTGTCACATGTTCCTTCAGAAATCATTCTAATATGCTGATTCGGTGCTCAAGAAACATTTATTATTATCATCAATGTTGAAAACAGCTGTGCTGCTAAATTTTTCGTTGAAACTGATATTTTGTCAGCATTTTTTAATAAGTAGAAAGTTCAAAAGAACAGCATTATTTAAAATAGAAATCTGTAACATTTGTAACATAATATTATAAATGTAATTTCCATTATTATGTGTGAGTATGTGATGCTGTTTTAAAGAATTCTCATGCAAATCAGTGTTTTTTGATATTCTGAAGTGTGCCTTAAGGATTTTTATCATTCAAACTCAGCACTGAACAGTGGAATTTTTTTTTACTGTTTCTGTGTTTTTACTTCCGTCCTTCTGTCTGATTTCCCTGCGCGTGTCTGTCTGATGACACCCGGGTGATCGAGTCTCTGTCTGCTGAGGCATGTCAGAAATTAGCGCTGCTCGCCAGAAACGCCTGTAGTGCTGTCAGGTGAAATTAGAAAAAATGGAAGCACTCATCCTAGCGACAACTTTACAGTGTGCAGGGAGGGGAGGGCACAGGCACAGGGGTGTTCATATGAGTCAGTTGGCAGGGGTTTAGTGCCTTTCATTAGAGTGGCGGAAAGGCTGTGTGAAGACACGATGAGCCGCGCACCACGTCTTTGACACCGATGGATTAGCAGTGATAATGTGATGATAGTAATTGAGCTTGTAATAATTGCTCAATCACAAAGCTCATCCCAAGGGCCTAGTGGCAATATTGCAATTCATGTCCCCACACAAGCATTTATGAAACGAGTTACATCAGGGGATTCCGTGTAGGGTTTTCTTTCTTTCTTTGTTTATGGTTAATAAGGCCAATCTGTACAGTTGGATGTTATCCAATGATAAAGACTTTTTTTCTTTAGTCAGTTTCCACATGGCCCAATTTTTGTATTTCATTTTAATTTGACTTGATTTCTTTTTAGCTAAACTTGTATTCATGCACTGATTGAACCTTTTTGTTTGTTTTGTTTTTGTTTTTTTGAAGTTTTTCACTGGTAGATAATTATCTAAATTGTTTCAAACATGAGTTCCAAACAATTGCTCTTAATTGTGCCAGTAGCGAGATGCAGGACTTTCTTGTGTTTACCTCTCTGATGTGAGAAAAGAGGGAAAGTTGACAAGGCCACCTTCTTACTGTCAGAATTTTCTCAGAGAATCCAACACAAAACCCCAAGTTGCTGAAAAAAAGAAAGCGAGGGAGGGAAAGAAAGGAAGAAAAAAAACAGCTGAGGGTGTAAATAATTCATGCAGACAATATGACTTTTTTATGTAAATTTGGTGCATTAACCCTCTATTAGAATGATGGACGACAGATATGGGTGATGTTTCCTTGGTAAGAGCTAATGGATGACCATCATAAATTCACTGCACATTTTATTGTGTTGCCAGGGAAATTGTGCCTGCAGGCAATGTTGTTTACTTTTATGTAGAAAAAAAATCCTGCCTGTCTTCAAAAGGGAGAGAGAAAAGGGAGGGAATAATGGGCTGACGGCCAGTGCCTTGTTATGCACCTTTAGCCACATTTGGAGTGAACGTTCCTACACTCTTCCTCATCCTCTTCTTCCTCAACCATGATGTCATCACCAGATAGTTCATTCATACATGCACACACTCTCTTTCTTTCCGTTTCCCTTTTCTATTCCCCTTTCTTTTTTCACTTTTAGAGTTGTTCACCTATAAATGAAAATTCTGTCATCTTGTACTCAACCCTCATTCCCATGTATAAGTAATTGTTCAAACATGTATGACTGTCTTACTTCCATGGAACACGAAAGGTTTTCTTTCATTCTTTTTCTTCTTTTAAGGTGAGTATCGTAGTTGCTGATTTCTTTCTGATGAGAGTGAACTGGGTCTGTCAAGCTTCAAAATTACAGAAAAAGAAAAAAAGTACCATTAGAAGTGGTCTTACAACTTGTGGGGTAATATTCCAAGTTTCCTAAAGTCATACAATAGCTGCATGTGAGGAACAAACCAAAATGTCGGCCTCTCTAGCTCGCCTTGGTAAGTTCATGAGAATTAACCATGTCAGATTGGTGAATGAATTAACATTTTGAGTCAGTTGATTCAGTTTATAACCAGTCTAAATGATTCCTTCATGATTCAAAGTGATCCAGACTGGATTGGACAATTATGATTAATGACTTAAATTTCAATCTTTCTTCACATAAAATTATCATGCAGCTTCAGAAGACTTAGAATATAGTGCTTGTGTCGTATTTTATATTATATGATTATATTGATAAGTGCTTTTTGTTATTTTGAAGCTTGACAGTCTATGTTCTTATTCACTATTATTTGGAAAAGAGAAGCCTTTTGTTTTCCAGAGAAGATAGACAGATGAGTAAATGATGACAGAATATTCATTTTTGTGTGAGCTATCCCTTTAAGACCATCTTTGTCTTTTCCTGAGTGTGTTCTGTGAAGGACCACTTGCTTAACTTTCCCTAATGAGCTCTGAGTTTTGTCAGAAAGCCTCTGTGCAGTCTGTGATAGGCAGTCTTTGTATTTCTTTGCGAAAGAGAATGGGAGAAAGCGGGTGAGCACAGAGGTGAAGCAGATGGTTGGGTGCAGCTGTTCAACAAATGACAGACTGGTGAAGCACCTCTGGATGCATCCGAGCATCAGTGCCACATCTGGGCTTTAGTCACACCAAAGTATTTAATGGAGAACCGAGACTCACATACTCATTTATATCTACAGCTCCCAAATACACATCTGTAGAACAATGTGACACAGCAGGAGACAACAATATTGTGACTTGTGCATTTCAAAAAAGTTATCTATTGTGCACTGCAAGATTTATTTACTTGCACACAGAGATTTGGTACAAGATGGTTTTGGGATCAAATCCCAGGCTGATATCCCATCTCTTTCTCTTCACCCCCATGGGCTGCAAATAGGTTGGCTAAATGGTTGAGGCAGAAGCCATGAACGCTGCCCTCGATGAGGGCGTCTGCTAAACATATAGATGATAATTACCAGCACAGCTGTCTGGTGCCATGTGTTGTAATAGGTCTCTGCTCACTGCTTGGTCCTCAGAGAGTCCTCACCATGCGTTCCTAATTTCTCAATTTGTCCACGGCTTTCTGCACTGTTTTACTCATGGCAACCTTTCTTTCTCTATGGATGTTTTCACCCTTTCATGCTTTTTTTTTTTTTTGTAATCTAGGCCAGGGGTTTAGAAACTGGGGACTGCAATTTATGGGGGTTCAGGAAAAAAATGTATTTTTAGGACAGTGTATACTGCTTTGGAACAGTATTTATTATTAAAAAGTCCTATGCATCAAGTCAGTATTTTTTTTTTCTGACATGCTTAAAAAAATAATATTTTACTCAGCAAATATGCATTAAATCGATCAAAGGTGACAGTAAAGACTTTTAAATTGATTTTAAAAATCTATTTCAAATAAATGCTGTTTTTTTCAACTTTGTATTCATCAAAAAATCCTGGAAAAAATGTTTCATGGTTTCCACAAAAATATTATTGGGTGTTAGGTGGCTTGCTCAAGGGGACTTCAATCATTTTCTGCCTGTATTGAGAATCAAACCCGCAACCTGCGGTTACCAGTCTAGCTCTCTAACCATTAGGCCATGACTGCCCCGCATAACATATTACAGGGGAAAACCCCTGATAGGTTTCTTTGCTCCTCTTAGCCTTGGTGTCTCTTTAAATTATGACACGGAACATACAGAAGTTATGTATCCATGGAAATCAGTTTGATTTGTTTATCTGATAATTTGAACACACTCCCACCAGGTCTTTTATATTTCTAGTATACAATGCATACATATGCAGTATACATACGAAAACCTCTATTGAATTAGTAATATGTTTTGTTTAAAGCATAGGCAGTTGTCTCCAGGTGTTTGGAACTGTGTGTTTGTCAGCTTCGTTTTGTGCCCATTAGTGGTCCTGGTGGTCTCAGAGGAACTAGGCCCAGGGGCCTCTCACCATCTGGGGAACTGTTTCCCGGGAAAAACACTAGTCTGGCGAGGTGCCATTCTACACTTTCTTGACCACTTCAGGCATGTTTATATACTGAGGCAAACTTATGCTGGTGAGAGAGTTCAGGTGTGCCCAAGAGAGAGCTGGATTTGGGGAGCAGTGGAATATCTACATCCTGTATTTACTTGCCCTGTAGCATTCACACACAGCGCATGTGCAGAGTTGTGCCTCTAGTTATCATGAGTATTTCATTTGGACTAATTATCGGGTCCAATTAGAGGCTGGTGTGCTGTGGTGAAATGTTATCTTACTGTCAAAAGAGACACTGGAGGGGTTGAAGCTTCACGTGGTTCACAGTCAGTGTAGAAATACATCATTAATGGCATAGAAAGCAGCTGATAGATACTTCCTGGCAGTCTCAGAATCATTGGAATACCTGTATACAAATTTGTCATAGGTACTTTTCTTACTCAGAAGAGGCTCCATTAAAAAAAAAGCAGCTACTGTGAATTTTAGTGAATCAAAACCATACAGTGTAACAAGTGTGGTCTGATTCCCCAACGAGTCACTCTTATGTGCTGGTTCTTCATATAATGAATCAAAAACATACAGTGCAAGCAGTGTAGTCTAATTCCCGGTCAAATTACTGTTATGAACTGATTCTTTTTAGTGAATTAAAAGCCTACGTTACAGCAAGTGACTCTGAGTTGGTTCTTTCTTGTCTAGAAGACAAATTTACTAGGCTAGTGAATTAATTATTTAAAACTGCATTTCAATAACATTGATATTATATGTAAAACTAATAACTAAATCTTAGAGGTTTGGTTTATGCAAATTAATTATTTTGTTAGAGACCACTCATAAATAAATAAATAAATAAATGAATACTGTACTGACACTTGAAGCAATTGAAACTGAATTCCAAGAGAGTTATAGGCTTGTATTTAGTCACTAAAAACTATTAGGCTAGTATTTAGTTGTAAACTTTATATACCAAGAAGTATGTTGTCTGTAAGCATTTATGTAGAAAGAAACATTTTGAATTCATGTTATTACTGTATTTACTCTGAATTAGGTAAAGAGTTTTCAGTAATGAGAGTACTTCATCTAAAAAAATGCTGCTCCCACCAGCACACTCGCCTGCCACTGTCAAACATTGCTCAGCAAGAGCGGTGTTTAGTGCCCAGTAATTCTAATATTAATCATCTTACTATTAATTAAACCGGTTAAGTGCTAGTTGCGGTTTTATTAGTGGTGCCATTTGGACATTGAAGTGACACTCCTAATGGGGCTGCACTTTAAAAAAAAAAATAAAAAGAGGCATAATTGGGTTTGGCAATTCCATTTACTCAGACGGCCACTTGCCCATCCCTCCTCCATCTATAATTCATCTAATTACTGATATTGTGGTGCTAGTCACTCTCAATTTAGGAGACAAACATGATTATTTAATATTAATAATGTCCAAAACATATGCATTTTCTCTCTTCCAGCATTCTCCCTTTCAATTTTTAATGATTTCTTAACACAACGGGTGAGAGCAATTCCAAATAGAACAACAAAAGAGGCCTCTTGTACGTGACCTTTCTGGCCTGTATTAGCAACACGTCAACTAACAATCAAGACAAAACCCCTGCACAAACAGATGGCATTGCCTGCGTTATTAATGAACGTTCGAAGTTAAAAGCATGCTAGCCTTTAGCGAGAAGTGGGTGAAATTGCAGGATCTGGACGTTCAGTGGAATTTACCCCGCCGCTCATAATGAGCTTAATGCTAGTTGTGGATGCTGGAGAGTTGGAGTAGAGGAGATGCTGTAGATTATGTAGGGTAGTAAAACACAGACAAACTCCCTCGAATATGCGGGAGGTAAATGAAGTCCCAGGGGCGTTATATTCTCCAGCTCCAACTGATACATTTGTTTAATTCTCATCTGACAGACAGCCCGTGTTGGCCCTCACATGTGTGGGGTGTGTGCGAGAGCGATAAAGGAAGGGGGAAGAAAAGAAATGAGAGCGAGGTATGCGAGTATTATTATGAGTATGTGCCGTGGGGTGGATGTCATTGTTTTTTTCTGTAGGATACATATCAATGGGTATTGTAAACCCTCATGGATTAACTTTGTATTGTAGACATTGCACAAGGCATTACACCTATATGTGCAGTGAGTAATTCAATAACTAAAATCCCCTAAATAATCATTATATGAAAGGATTAGTTGGCTTCAGAATTAAAATTTCCTCAATTTACTCACCCCCATGTCATCCAATGTTTGACATGTCATCCATGTATGTCTTTCTTCAGTCAAAAAGGAATTGTTTTTTGAGGAAAATATTCCAGGATTTTTCTTCATATAGTGGACTTCAATGGCTACCAAAGGGGTTGAAGGTCCAAATTGCAGTTTCAATGCAGCTTCAAAGGGCTCTACACAATCCCAGCAGAGGAATAAGTGTCTTGGCTAGCGAAAAGCTAAAAAAAAATTTAAATGTATATACTTTTAACCACAAATGCTCGTCTTGCAGAAGTTCTGCAATGCGCCACTCATTATGTAATCACGTTGGAAAGCCCTTATTCCTCGGCTGGGATTGTGTAGAGCCCTTTAAAGCTGCATTGAAACTGCAATTTGGACCTTCAGTAGCTGTTGAAGTCCACTATATGGAGAAAAATCCTGGAATGTTTTCCTCAAAAACCATAATTTCTTTTTGACTGAAGAAAGAAAGATCTTGGATGACTTGGGGGTGGGTAAATTACTGTATCAGGAAATGTTCATTCTGAAGTTAACTAATCCTTTAAAAAGTATTGCATTTAGAAATGTATTTAAATAAAAGTTTATGGTCAAAGTTTTTTTTTAAAACAAATTAATATATTCAGCAAGGGCTTGTTAAATTGATCAAAAATAAAGTAACAATAAAGACATTTATAATGTTACATAAGACTTATATAAAAAAAAAAAAAAGCTGAAAATTCAGCTTTGCCGTCATAGAAATAAATTACATTTTATAATATATTAAAATAGAAAAGAGTTGTTTTAAATAATAGTGCAATAATACTTAACAATGTTACTGTTTTACTCATATTTTGATCACATAAGTACAACCTTGGTGAATATATATTGTGTGTGTAGGGTGGGGGGTATTTTACCTACAGTTTGTATGTATGATCTATACATCATTGTAATAATGATGTTAAAGGTGCCATCGAACGTTTTTTTACAAGATGTAATATAAGTCTAAGGTGTCCCCTGAATGTGTCTGTGAAGTTGCAGCACAAAAAAACCCAGAGATTTTTTTTAATTAATTGTTTTAACTGCCTATTTTGAGGCATAATTAGAAATGCGCCGATTCATGCTGCGGCCCCTTTAAATGCTCGCGCTCTCCGCCCCCTCCCAAGCTCTCGACTCTATCATTGCATGAACAAAGTTCACACAGCTAATATAACCCTCAAAATGGATCTTTACAAAGTGTTTGTTATGCAGCATGTCTAATCGCGGATGTTTACATTTGATTCTGAATGAGTTTGAGGCTGTGCTCCGTGGCTAACGGCTAATGCTACACTGTTGGAGAGATTTATAAAGAATGTAGTTGTGTTTATGCATTATACAGACTGCAAGTGTTTCATAATGAAAATAGCGACGACTCTTGTCTCCGTGAATACAGTAAGAAACGATGGTAACTTTAACCACATTTAACAGTACATTAGCAACATGCTAACGAAACATTTAGACAATTTACAAATATCACTAAAAATATCATGTTATCATGGATCATGTCAGTTATTATTGCTCCATCTGCCATTTTTCGCTGTTTTGTTGCTTGCTTACCTAGTCTGATGATTCAGCTGTGCACAGATCCAGACGTTAATACTGCCTGCCCTTGTGTAATGCCTTTCATAATGTTGGGAACATGGGCTGGCATATGCAAATATTGGGGGTGTACATATTAATGATCCCGACTGTTACGTAACAGTCGGTGTTATGTTGAGATTCGCCTGTTTTTCGGAGGTCTTTTAAACAAATGAGATTTATATAAGAAGGAGGAAACGATGGAGTTTGAGACTCAATGTATGTCATTTCCATGTATTGAACTCTTGTTATTCAACTATGCCGAGGTAAATTCAATTTTCAATTCGATGGCACCTTTAAGTCTGCACAAATGGGGACATTAAAAGGGATGCTGTCCATATTAGTTTCTTTATTGGCTTACTTTGGTAATATAAGTTCCTTCAAATAAGTATCATTGCTAAAGAAAGTCAATATTACTTATTATATAATTTTATATTATCATTTACATTTTTATGAGTCTGAATCAATGTGTTGTCATTGCAAATGTTTAGCTAGTTACGAAAGATAACAAATTGCATTGCACATAGAAAGATAACATCAAATTGCATACAGACATTCACTGGTATGATTTTCATGAGTCCTTTCTGTTTAGCGACATCTAAGACAACACGTGTCTGATTTTTTGTTTGTGGGTTATGGATATGAAATATCCATCTTTAGAAACATTTCCTCGCTCAGGGCTATTTTCTGTGGTTTGAGGAGGAAGTGAAAAAATCCACTGGGCTGTTTGGTTCAGTGGCTCATAAGACCCTTACTCTTCACTCCTTTCCTTTGTCAATGCAAGGTGGGGGTCGGTGCTCCCAGCAGAACATTTTAAGCCGGTACGGTGTGGTTCAACAGGTGCAGAGCTCTCTTGCCTGATCCATGGCTGCAGGGCAGAGACAAAACATGTAGCACCTATAAATTAGTCTCTCCGGGAAGATGAGTTAAGGTTCTCCTCTCTGTACCTTTACCTGGTAGGTGTATCCATCCTGGTTTCCAGACTACAGGAGCTGTCATTGCAAATATGCATGCCATTGAGACAAGACGTTAATTGCCTTCATGGGGTGGCGCGACGCACGCTCAGGTGTGTGTAGTCTGGCCGCAGCTGCGCAAATGAGATTTGGAGCTTCGTCGACAGTGTCTCCTTGCTAGAGATAATTGACCTGCGGGGTCTGCCTCTGAGCTGCCCGCCCCCCTCTCCTCTACAGTCCTTGACAGTCTGGGACCCTCTGATTGGTCGGTAGTCAGCATTAAATGGCAACCCGTCTGACCCAAGCCCCCCATTCCCCCACCCTTTCTTTCTTCCTCAGCTCCTTCACAAGGACATACAGGAGCTGAGGTGGCCAAACTAGTGGCATTCTTTCGTATGCCCCCCACACCTATAACACACACGCGCACTCTTATACACATATTGCTTAGTCATTTGTTTCTGTTGTCACCCATCCAAGTCTTAATTAGCTGAGAACATCTTGTTTGGACCTGTGTCCATGTACCAGCTACAGCAGATACCACTGTTCACACTTTGTTGTTGATGTTTGATGAGTGAAATTTAGTCCATTTAAGACACTTCCTCTGTGAACGTGTGTGATTTTTGTGCCACTAGTAAGTGTCCTTAACTACTCTGTACTTATATTTAAATTAATCTTTTGATACTGTGCACTTACTATGTATATAGATGTTTTTACATTGTACACATTTTTTTAAAACCTGCATATAAATACATATGTAATTAATTTCTGTAATTACATCTATAATTAGACTGTTGACCCTTCCCACACACCTTAACCTACCCTTAAACCTACTCAGACTACCAATCCTGTCCCTAACCTTACCCGTCTCCCACCTCAATAGCAGCACAAGTGTTTTGAAATACAACATGGACACAATAAGTACATTGTACTTATTTTTTGATGTAAGTACATAGTAGTTAAGGACACCTAATATAATGTGTGACCCAGAATCGTTAAAAAATAAATAAATAAATAAATAAATAAATGTTTTCATACAGGTGTCACAAACATTCTGGCAGTCTTCCATTGGTCGTACAAACAGGTAGTCCCGCCCCAAACTCACTCAGTTGGTTGAGCTACTCAATACACACATAACCTTTAAGGAAACATATTTAAAATAAGTTTTTCTTTAAGTATGGGCACTTTTTGACTTTTTAGAAAATACATTATTGTGTATTTTTATTATAATTATTGCTGCATTCCAGGCAGGTTTTTGAGCCCGTAAGTCACGACTTTAAACCACGACTCACGACTTTTTAGCATTCCAGGCAAGTCACGCCAAACTGGCTGAGTGTAAACAAACCAACATGGTGTACCGTATGGGGCTAAATGCTCATTTACAATTATTTCTATCGCCAAAGGTGCTTATTCCTTGCTTATTTGAGGGAAATGGAGGAGGAAAAACGGCGCATAAGGCAAGAGAAGCTGTTATACCTTTTATTTTACGTTATTTTACCGTGCACTTGCATAAACACTGCATCCGTAGGGGCTGCCATTGTTGTTTTGCGGGCTATGTGACATCAGAGCGCGGAACTGGGAGTACATCAATCTAGTACGAGTTCACGGGTGGGGAGTCACGGGTTTGACTGCTGTTCCAGTGCACTTTCACGGGTAGAAGTTTGGAAAAACACGGGTTACTGGTTGCCTGGAATGCAGCATATTATTTTAGAAAATAATAATAATAATAAAAGCTTTCAATTATATTACATATTTAATCTCAAGCTCTTCACTGACACTGTTGCCTTTTTGGTAAACTGTTACACTAACTTTTGATAACTTTATTTGGGGCAAAATTGTTTAGTATGGTGGAAGTATATTATTTTATATTAATAATAATTTTTAATAATTTTATATTAATAATTTATTAATCAAACATTTAATATTGTAATGGTTTATATTCATCACACTAATTGTTTAGATTATTATATTTTTACTTTATGACATGGATAAAATAATGAAATTTATATTTAAAAGACAAGACGGAATAGTTTTAATGTGATCATATAACAAAAAATATATATATGACATAAAACCCCCCGGGACATAAAATGCCTAAACTTAAAGAAACACCCATTAATTTAGCTGACATGGTATCCACAATAACTTTAATGTATCTTTTCATACCATTGACTGATCTTTTCAAACATATTTTCCCATGTCCTAAAAGTGTTTCTGTTCATTTAACAGAATTGAATTCTAGTCTTGCATCAGGATGTTTTCGACCTAGAAGGGACTCTGAGGATGCCACAACACCACTGAATCCCTCCTGGTATTGTGGTAGGTGGAACCCTGGAGAAATGTACAACAGTAGGAGGTTAGAGCCGTGTGGTTAAGTCTGGATGCTTAAAGTACAAATTGATTACATATATGTACTGTATATGCCTGTTGGGCTCTCCAAGCACCGCATTCATATGTGCTGTTTGTGTGGGTGTGGTGTAACCAGATCAGTCTCTGTCGTAGAGCCCCTCTGCTTTGCGGAGAGCTGCGCTTGTAGAGGAGGGGGAGCGCTTAGTGTGTTTCATGGTTAATTCTGTGTCAGTTAGTTGACTGCTACCTTCCCTCCAGCTAGAAGTGCACAGTGAAACACAAGCCCAAAGAAATCCTCTGGCTTTGACAGCCGAGCTGTTCAATCATTTATCTGTAGGCCTCGGGCCATGAATCAGTGTCAACAAACATTCCATTGAAATCATATCAAGCCTGCTCTGTTCTGCCGTTTCTTTTTCACACTCTCGCACTCCTTTCTTTCCCTTTCCTGCTGTCTCCCTATCCCTTTTTCCTTTTTCATCCCCACAAGGCCCCTGTGTGATGGAACTATATGTTTTCTTTTGTTCGACATGGCCCGACTCATTACCAGCTCCACTGAGAGCTTATACTCTGTTGATTTTTTTTTTTTATCTCTTATGGGTCTTTGTACAGCTTTTTGACCTGTTGACAAGCTTGACCACACTTTAACACCCACAGCACATCATCATGAAGTGAATCCGCAATTCTAGATGTAGTGTTCTCATATCAAACCCTTTGATTCTGTGATTGTACAACTCTAAAACTCTTTACTTTTTAGAAATACCTTTAATACCGAGGCACCAGTGTTTAATTTATTACTGTTTTCTATATGCCTGCAGTGCTATGATTGAAGGAACATACAAAACAATCATTTATGACCACCAGTGTTAATCTATGTTGATATATCTATATTATATATAATCTATCTAAATAATGTTACTTCAGGAAATCATGTTTTCACAAAAACATTTTAATTATGTTAAATAAAAAAAAAACTATGTTCAAAAATTGGGGGTCCTGTAGGATTTTTTTAATGTTTCTGAAAGAAGTCTCTCATTCTCACTAAAGCTGCATTTATTTTATTTTAAAATACAGTAATATTGTGAAATAGTATTACAATTTAAAAGTATGAACAGCATATTTTAATAACAGTATATTAAAATGTAATTAATTCCTGTGATGGCAAAGCTTTAGCAGCGATTACTCCATTCTTCAGTGTCATGTGATCCTTCAGAAATCATTCTAGCATGCTGATTTGATGCTTAAGAAACATGTCTTATTTTTTACTTATTACGTTTCTTTTTATTCCTTTTGAAAACATTTGTGCTGCCTAATATTTTGTGGAAACCATGATAATTTCTTTATGAATGCTTTTAAAATAAAGTTCAAAATGAGAGCATTTATTTAAAGTAGTAATTTTTGTAACAATGTAAGATTTACTGTAAATTTTAATCAATTTATTGCATCTTTGCTGAAATACAGTTTGTTGACTAAAATTACATGCCATTTTAATATGAGTAATCTGGGTAAAATTAATGAACATGACAATGGAATATAGATTAAATAAGGGATAATTTAATTTATCTGTAACAAAAAAAAAAAAAAACCTAAAAATAACACACTCCACTCATTCCACCGTTCCTCTCCTCTTTGTTTATTTTTACCAACTTTGTCTGGAGGGCCATTATGCTGATTTGGAGGGTTTTGAGCAGGTGAAGTGGACAGAGGGCAATGTGCTTTTTTTGGCACTTCCTGTGCTTGAGGCAACGAATGCTGAAGCCCAATCAGAGGACTCCACTCTTCTCTCGCTGTATGTATCCGCAGAACTGCTGTGGACCCCAGAGACTGACAGACCACAAGAGTGTGGAAGTGAGGGGAAAAATAAATGAATATAGCAAGCTTAATTATTAAAAACACCCTAAACTGATCCCTCCCATTTTTTCTATTGAAGAAGGGAGCGTATCCTCCCTGGACCTTTGGTTCAGGGACTCCGCTCTCTTTTGCTCTGTTTATGTTTACATCCCCTCAGGTGGTGGAGGCAATTCGGTGCCTCGTGGATCCAACATATCAATTTGTCTCTGCGCGGTTGGGCCTACCTCTGCTGGGATTGCTACGCAGCTCAGAGCCAATAACTTTGATCATGCAAAGTCAGATTGTTGATGGGCAGCGTCTCCTACAAAGCTCAATCTCAGTCCTCGTGCATACACTGCTCTCAGAGTGAAGGCATCAAAACAAACTTGGCTTCACAAAACGAGAGATGAAACAGATACTAAGTGCATTGGGCTTTTAGTTCTTTTAGTTCCTCAGAAGGAGCTGTAAAGTGCTTGCCAGATTGAGGGATGGTAGAATCCAAAGGCCTAGTTCTTACTCTTCCTCCCTTTCTATTTGTCCCTCGGTCTTTTTCTCAGTTTCCCATCCCATCCGCTCAGTCTTTTAGCGTTTGTGATATGGACCCAAACACGCCTGGTACAAATGAAATCTATTGTCCAGTAGCTTTCAGGTAAAGGCGACGCTTCAAAGGGATGTCTGAATTATCGTCGTCCTCATCCTGCATCTCTCTCTCTCTCTCTGACAGTCACTTGTACTGGTTCTTCGGCTCGCCATAGAGCCGCACTTTCCACTTATCTTGATGCTCTGAGAAAAGAACAACATGTCCTGAAGGCTTCATGAGGAAAGGCCCTCGAAGAAAATCTGTTAACTGACAGTTCTGAAAACTGCTGCAGGGCATATTAATAATATGTATCTATTAGAAATCAATTGATACAGAAAATAAGAAAAATCATTTGTATTGGCCATAAAAAAACTGTAAGTGCTTCAATAACCAGTATGCTATATGAGAGAATGAGTGGCTATATAAAGTTGAATAATTTATGCAAACATATTAAATAAGTTACTTTACCTGTTAATATCATAATGCAATATTAACACACAATGATGTAATAGCGTTATTGGGGCTATTCTTTAGTTTAGAGACCCACTAAATGGTGCTGTTTATCTGTAGTCCTAATAAAGAACTATTATCCAATTAAGTAAAAAAAAATATATATATTTTTTTTGTCTCTAGTATTGATGAAAGTAAATTTTCCATGACTTTTTAGTTAAAGAGTTTTACATCTAAGTATGTTTTCTGTGAATATAGAAGTCCCATTCACATTTTGACTTTTACCCAAACTAGCCAGAACCATCATGATCTTGATTCTCAGCTTAATTTATTAAAGGGACAGTTCACCCAAAAATGAAATTCTGTCATCATTTACTCACCTTCAAGTAGTTCCAAACCTGTATAAATTTCTTTGTTCTGCTGTACACAAAGGAAGATATTTGGAAGAATGTTTGTAACCAAGCACTACCATAGTATTTATTTTCCCTACCCTTTAATACCAGCACTTGTGGCATTTACAGTCATTTCATTTTATACATCGCTATTATTCTGTTTGTGCGTTACTGTTGAACTTGTAAAGTACATCTTTGTTTTCTCTCTTTGTTATGATTTTTCTTGTTTACACCTGGAGAGTTGCATTTGATTTCATTTGAGAAGTGCCACTTGTTCTCTGTGACTTTTGTGCTTGACCTTTGTGGCATTATTCTTTGAAAAAATTCATGTGTACACATAACACACCTTAACAAATGTGGGCAGAGACCATTAAACAAAGCTTTTTGGAAGGTTTGAGGTGGGTCATGAATTAACAGGGAACTCTGTGCTTGTGCCAATTGGCAAAGAAACCCTAACAAGTTTCTGACCCAAGCTGGAATAATGCCCACACAATCCAGCAGAAAATCAAAACCACCACTAGATCATACATTTAAAGGTCATTTTTTTTTAGTATGTTAGTATATGAATTAATCAAAGCACTGCTCCTCACTTCTGGTAGGAGCTCCATTTATTCACTGTGTATTGATGCAGGCTGGAAAGTTAAAATTGCAGCTACATATGGTTTGATATACTGAACTACTGAGAAATTCTAAAATTTAGGCCTTAAAATGTTATGAACTTAACAAAAAAAAAAAAAAAAAGACAAGTGATTTGGGTAAATGAGCAAAAAGCTTGTAAAAAAGAGCTCTTATAAAAAAATGTATTCAAATGTGCTGCTATTAGTATACTTCTTTTAAACTAAGAAATAAGAAAGTATACTTTCAGTCTACTTTGTATGCACTTCTTAGAAATGAAGACTTCAGATGCAAAAGCCTCTAACACTGCATTCGCACGGGGCGTCAGCGTCAATGCTTGACGGAGGGCGTGTCTGAAGCTTGTGTCGACACGACTGTTATAGTGATAACAGCCAATCACATTACTTTCTGGAGTTGCATGAACGCAATTGGCTAGCGACTGCTCTAGAGTGTTTGCATAAGGTGATCTGATTGGATGACGTCTGCGTTGGCGCTTGAAAAGTTGAGAAATCTTCAACTTATGCCGCTTGCAATGCGAGTGAAGCGACGCGACGAAACCCACAACAATGCACGACAATGCATGACGTCATCCATTCAAAGTAAATGAGAAGCGTTAACGCCGGCGCCCCATGTGAATGCAGCGTAAGTGCCGTCTGAAATTTTCTTCTAAAATGAGCATTTTTATCAAGCTCGTATGTTTAGGTTCAGTAATTTCACTTTAATGGAAGTGAAATAACTGAACATAAACATACGAGCTTGATAAAAATGCTCATTTTATAAGAAAATTTCAGACGGCACTTAGAGGCTTTTGCATCTGAAGTCTTCAAATATACTTTATGTACCTCTCAGAAATATACTTTAAATTAAAGTCTTAGTATATTTGGCCTATACTTGTACTCAATCTTTTGATTAAGATATACTCAAAGTATAATTATGTATTCTGAGTATACTTGGCTTGTATGGGAAGCCTATTGAATATTTTTTTCACATAGTTTTACATACTGTTTTATAAACTTACATTGTTTGAAAATATTGATTTATAAAGAAAACTTACAAGTATATTTGCAGTAAAAAACTACTAAACTGGTAGTTTACTGAGAGTATACTTCAAAGTGTACTTTCATAAACTAAAAATGTATTTAGTAAACTATCAGATACTTATAGGTTCACTTGTAGTATATTTGCAGTACAAACAATGAACTAGTTCTGTGCTCAGTTTACTACTATTACACTTAAAGTATACTTAAAAGTATACTTTTATACACTAAAAAGTGGGCCAATTTATTTCTACTTTTATACACTAAAAAGTGGGCCAAAAGTGGGTACTACTAGTACATTGACATTAGTATACTTACAATAGGGTCAGGGTGATTTGGACTGAATTCACCTAATAAAGTATACTTAATATAATGAACTTGAAGTATGCTTTTTTTGTAAGGGAAATCACAATTTTTTTCCAACAGCACAAGATTTTGCTTGCCATTTGTGAGTGCAAAGTGTGTAAATCAAAAAAAAAAATGACTTTAAAAAAAAAACTAACTAAACAGCATATATATTATTTCCTTTATATATATAAAAAAAAACTCATATAAATGTCTGTATTAAGCTTGAGTTTGTGAACGTGACAGAGAGCTGCTCACACAGATGGCTTACCTTTCAATTACTGAAACAGTTTAAATGTCCACGTCTTATTGAAACGTGTTGGGAATAGGCACAAAAGGCACTGTGTGGAACGGCTCCAAGTCATTGCCACTCACGCCGTCAATCTGGACGCCCTCCAAGGTTATTTCATCGATGGCTGCTGCGTCTTCCAATTCTCTCGACCCCTGATAGTACACAATACGCTTTCTCCCTTTTTCTTTCTCCCTCTAACACACACACACAATCATTGATAAAGTAAATCACCCTCCTAATCCTGTATCACTTTGATTTATGTGTTCTTTGTTTTCTCAAAGCAATTAGATCACTTATATTACTGGTATGGAGTTAATATAATGCATTTTTTATGTGCCACTTTGAGGTTTTCTGCTCTGCTGAATGTGTGTTAAGTTTATATACATGAAACACATAGATTACATGTGGGCTCAGATAGATCTAGAAAACACACTTGTTGTGAGATGTGTACACTACTACAATATCAGCTGGGAACAATGGGTAGGTTGGAATCTGTGGCAACATTTAGGCAAAATTAAATTACATTTTGCAGCACTTTCAAAGTGAAATGTCCAGTTAGAGGGGCCAAAAGTGTATTCCGTTTTCTCAGAAACAGATGAATGTGAATGTGACAACATTTTATTATGTTGGTTGTAGATATTGTAGATAAGTGGCACTTTCAAAGTGAAATGTTAAGAGGATCTAAAAGGTTAACACATAACTGTGTTTGAAAATAAAGTACCATATACACTAAACTCTATCCTAAACCTAACTGATAGTTGTTAACAAAAGCAAATGTGAGAAAGGCATAAAAAGGCAATCGTGCTATTACAGCTTGTTTCTACAAATCTTTTATGGGTTATTGTGATTCCTGTTTCACTGTTCAATCATTCGCATTGCAAGTGCAATGCTGCAGGTGAACTATCAAGCAAGTTTCTTTTGTCAGAAAAAAAAAATTTGTAGCTGGTGATGTGATGCAAAAAATATTAAAATTAAAATATTATTTTAAAAATCATTCACTGTGGCAAAACAAAATGTGTTTTGAGATCATAACATGACATTGTGCACCATTCTAAAATTAATAATCTGCCCCGTAATAATAATTTGTGAAAAGGAATAAAAGTTGTTGGTGTTTTACCACCAGTAGTGTTGATTTCAGCTGAAAACTGCAGTGAATTGTATATATTGGTACATCTATGGTGTTTCGCAAAAATGTAGGTAGATGCACTTTTTTCCAATGAGCCTATGTTGAAATTTTTAGTAGTTCTAAGGATTTGTGTCTTCCTAAAATGAGCTCCTTTGTTATAAAACATTGCCTTTGTGGCAATACTGGCCTCTGACAGAGCACCGGGACCCCTTCCATTCCCTCCAAACTCAGACCTAAAAGATTATAAATTAGTACAAGTGGGGGATGAGAGTAGGATTAAGGATGCCGCATAATCTAAAACAAAGGATGCTTTTTTCAAAAGGGGCAGATCAGGACATTGTCAGTTAGTAACTATGGGATTTTTCCCTTAGAAAGACACACACCTGTTCTCTTTACCCACCTCCTCGGGTACACCATCACTGCCGTAATAAGGTAGCATGGGAAATCGACATAATACTAGCTAATAAGATCGAGGTTTGTGAATTTTATTAGGATAGAGGAAGACGCACAGGCGTTGTGCATCTCTTTGGGTGTCTGTCAGAACAACGACTTAGACTTCAACAATCGGGTCTGACGACGATGAGTCCAATAATATTACGGCAATGGTGATGTAAGACAATGCTTGTGAACTGAGGGCGAGGGTGCTGAGATATGCACTGTAATTGAGCAGCTGGAGCAATTGGAGGCCATGGGACGCACTTTTAATTTCATCACTCCGTCAGCTTTTATTAAAACCCATTCGTCATAAAGGGAAGAGCGAGAGGTTGGGCCGTGTGTCGGAGGCTGTATTGCCATTGCTTGGGAGTTAGGGCTTTGGAAGAGAAGGACTCGTGATATTGGAGAGATTGATGACGAAGCTTGGTTTTTGCCGTAAGTGATTGGAGAACCCCTTCCACAACTTATAAGCAAACATCAACCCAGCCATCAAGCCCATTTGTTACTGTCTGGGGAGGTCAGTGAAGTTGGGGAGAATGCATTGTGGGATAGGTTGCATTAGAACGTAAAACCCGAGTCGGATAATTATCAGTCACATTGATCTGAAGTCCAACTGCAGTGAATTCGCTCAGTGTATTGAATTGCCGTTAATAGCTGTTTTTCCTCACAGGCTAATGAGATTACTTCAGCCTGCCGTCGTTCTTGTTTTGTTGGTTGAAGAAATGGAAGGCCTTGTTTGTTGCTGGCATTGTTTGTTGTTGCGTTGCGTTTTGTTTTCACAGGGGACTGTAAAGGAGGGCACACATATGCTAGTTAGTTCTCAGATAGGGCTGATAGCTTAGTTTTGGCACACAGTTTTTGAAGTGTCATCAAAGTGTAAACCCCCGTCTCCCCTCCTTCTTTCTTTTCCTCTGAACTCTCTCTGTCCTCTACACTGTCATCCCACCGAACCTCGGCAGCTCCATCACGCCTCCTTCAATCAAAGCAAATTAAATGATTCATTATTTCTTCCCGCCCACCAAAAGATGTAGAAACATGAAAAATAAAAGAAAGGCACAAGTGAGAACGGCTTTTACATCTTCTCCCATTCACGTTTTCACACAGTACATGTGTGCAACTAAAGAACGAACCAAAAAAAAAAAAAGAAGGGGAGAATAAAATGAAGTGTGACAACATATGAATTTCAAATTTGCGGAGAGACATCAAAGTGCGCTATCCTGGGCGCCTTTCGACAAGGACGCACACTGATTTTTAATCCAGTCCCCCCGATTGTATCGCCACCCTAACGAAGAGCTGAGCGGGGCCCTGCCAGAGAGAGTGGCACCGGGCAGAGGGAGATAGAGAGAGGGAAAGATCAGAGACGAGAGAAGAGGAGATGGAGGAGGAGGAAGGCGAGAAGAAAGGGGAAGCTTTTCCAAACACAGGCGGCCGAGCCCTTTGTTGTCGTCTCGATCAGAGGGCCCCTTTCATCAGACCGGGAACTGTTTCCACTCCTCTCAGTTTTGGTAAGGGGGAGTGAGAGTGTGTGTGCACGAACAAGTGTTCGGTGATAGTGGGTACCCCTCGAACATCACCATCTGAGGACTTTAGCCTCGGTTCAAACTTCAGTTACTGTTTTAGTATGACACTGCATCTGTTTATGAAGTGATTTTTTTTTAATTGTAGCTCTGAGAAATGAACAGACACTTGTAAGCAGGGTGCCAAATTAACTGTTAACAATTATTACCAAAAAAAAAAAATTAAAAAATAAATATTAGGCCATGAATATATTTCTTAGAGGTCATGACATTTTTAATAGTGAAATTGCACTTGTTACAAAAACATGAAAGAAATAACGCAAAACAGAAAATTATATCATCATTTACTCATCCTCATGTCGTTCCAAACCTGAATGAGAGAAGATATTTTGAAGAATGTTGGTAACCAAAGAGTTTCTGTTACCATTGGCTTGCATTGTATTTTTGTTCATTGTTTCGCAATTGTCATATCACTTTGTTTTATTATTTTTTGGGCATAATACAGGAATTTTGCATATACGTGTCACCTAAGAAAAAAAAAAGAGGCAACCATAAAATGGTAAATTTACCTGCAAGTCATGTCAGATACAATCTTATCTGCTGATTTTACCAAAAAGACCAGCCTACTGGCCAATAATTATTTATTTGCCAAATCCAATTTTTAGTTTAATTTGTCACTTGGTGAGTGTTAATTTTGGACCCTGCTTGTAAGCATAACCAAATTAAAAAGTTTTGCGCAGTTACACTTATAGATTGTGGAAGAACTGATGCAACAGCTCTCTGAGCATATACGGTGACAGTGCAGAGAGACAGGACAGACAGTACAAGCATTGCTATTGTGCCAGCCTATGTGGCTTAGCAACCAGAGGAAAGAGATCCAAACGTGAGCAAGAGCATGAGAGTGTGTTCACAGCCAAGTGTACTACAAGGAAAAGCTGCCTCTAAGCAGTGTCAGGGGGTCAAATCCTAAATGGCTTTTACACACAAACACATTTGCTCTTTCTCTCTGTCAAATGAGAAGCTTTACCACTTTGCTACACAAATACAGGGTTAAAGATCTTAGTTGACAGTACAAAGGGTGCAGGTTCAATTCCAAGTGCCCTTGAGTACAGCACCCCAGGCTGCTTCAGAGAAACTGTCCCTGCAGGTAGTCTCTGAAATTTCTTACTAACAGTAGATATACAAAAAACACACTTTTTACAAAATACAACTGTTTTATTTTTTATTGTTTTAAGGCATCTTCAGAATTGCATCATACAAAATGAAGTCATCATCAAGTGCTTTTTTAATATGTTAAACAATGACAACATCAATAATAATAAAGAAATGTTAAATAATAATAAACATTAAGTAGATAAAAATAAACAATAATAAACTAAACTTGAATAAATATTAGTAGTAATATATTTATAATAATATTTTGTGTTTTATTAATTGAATAAGATTAATTTTAGCAATAATGATTATCATTGTGATTATTGTTATGTAGAAAATAAACAAATAAATAATAATAATTAAGAAAATACTGAACAAGCAGATAGTTCAATGTGTTTTTTTGTGTGTGTGTGTGTGTGTGTGTGTGTGTGTGTGTGTGTGTGTGTGTGTGTGTGTGTGTGTGTGTGTGTGTGTGTGTGTGTGTGTGTGTGATTGAGAAAGAGAGAGTAAAATGTTGGGATGTGACACTTTTGGTGACACTATGCCCCATGGCCTTACCTGAGTACATATGGTACAAAAAGGACCTACAGGCAACACACCTGCTCCAGTCTACATCCTGCACATGCCACCCTGCAAGATACAAAGAAGTGTGAATGTGAGACTGTGTGAAGTGTCACCTCACTTAAAATGAACGAAACCATTTGCACATCTTCATTCCTTAGAGTGCATGCTTGCCAGGAAACAATATCCTCATTTATACCTGTGTTAATCATGGGTAATGCGCAGAAAATCTGCATGTGACTTCAAACAAATTGCCATTATTTTTCGCATCCTGGCACAGTCCTCAAATGTCTTGGAATTCCGAAGCTCAGGTTTGTGTCAAAGTAAATAGCCTTTAGGTTTAAAGCAGGTGAGATTTTGTCAGGTAGTCTTTGATTATGGTGATGACTGTGTGGTTTAATGACAGATGACTGTTTGCTTCCTTGTTCCTGTTCCTAAGTTTTTTTGGGTTGTGAGGAAAAGAGTAAAAATTGAAATTGGAATTGAAATCTCTCATAGCCCACAGCTGCCTTTAGAAAGGAGACTTTACTTAAAATCTTGGACCCATGGGTCTGAGTTTGAGGGTTTGCTTGCTTGCTTCCTTTCTTTCTTTCTCAACTCATTCCCTTAGCCGGAAGGTCTGATATATCACATGTAATATGCTGTGTGTCTGGATGTGTGTGTAAAATGTTTATTGTGCACTTTGAAACAGCTT
Organism: Megalobrama amblycephala; assembly: GCF_018812025.1. Taxonomy (NCBI): domain Eukaryota; kingdom Metazoa; phylum Chordata; class Actinopteri; order Cypriniformes; family Xenocyprididae; genus Megalobrama; species Megalobrama amblycephala. The sequence goes on from NC_063056.1 coordinate 29,768,611, forward strand.
TTAAGGAAAAAGACATGTTGCTTTTTTTGTTTTCTTTTTAAAAATCCTTGATCATTTAATGCATATCTAAAATAAAGTATGTGAGGTTGCACTTGTGCTACTGTTCAGTAAGAGTTTGTTGTTCAAGAAATAAACACTTTTATTAAGCATGGATGCATGAATTGATCAAAAGTGACAATAAAGACGTTTACATTATTTCATTTTTTTTTTTAAGATAAATGATGTTCTTTTGAACTTTCTATTCATCAAGCATCCACAAAAATATTAAACAGCACAACTGTTTTCAACATTGTTAATAATAAGAAATGTTTCTTGAGCACCAAATCAGCATATTTGAATGATTTCTGAAGGATCATGTGACACTGAAGACTGAAGTAATGATGCTGAAAATCCAGCTTTGCCCTCAAAAGAATAAATTAAATGTTTTTAATATATTGAAATAGAAAATAGTTATTTTAAATTGTCATAATATTTATTACTGTTTTTTTTATTGAATTTCTGATTAAATAAATACATCCTTGGTAAGTATAAAAGACATTTTAAATATAATATTTTATGAATTAATAGTTTATTTAATAATATTAATCATGTAATGTTATTAAATGTATTTTTTTTAATTATAGTATCTAATAGTATACTATAGTTATACTATAATTACTATAGTGTGTGTGTGTGTGTGTGTGTGTGTGTATATATATATATATATATATATATATATATATATATATATATATATATATATGATTTGAGTACAAATCATGAATATAATATTTTGAGTTTCTGTTGATTAAACCAATCCCCTTCATTGAATTAACTCAAATTTTTAATTTCAATGAACTCAAAATTTTAAGGCAAACAGGTAACTTGCCAACAATTCTTTTCTACAGTGTGTGCGTAAGGACAGTAAAGAGATAGAGATGTGTTTAGAGAGAGAGATAGAGAGATGTAGCGAGCACTGCCTCCGGCTACCATTATGTCTTCCATTTGTCTGTAGAAGTATGGGTCAGTGTGTGTGAGAGGATGTTTGTCTGTTTGCTGTGGTTAGTCGTATGTGTGTGTGTGTTGGAGGACAGGGGTTGTTCTCATTATCATGTGGTGTGTGTGATTAGCAGGCTAGCTGCTGCAGTAGGCAGGCTGCATCGTTTACCATGCTGTCAACACTACAGCCTTCCACCGAGCCCTGCTATTACTCACCATACACACACACACGCCGACGTGATCGCTACATGTGTGGGTGTGCATGACCAAGACAAAATGCAGCAGAACTGCACGCGAGCATTCATATACATAATTTGCATAGTATCGAACTCAAATCAAATCAGCGCATAGATAATTGAGAGTGATGGCGAAAGGAAAAAAAACTTTTTTGCACATATCCTTGAACGTTACTGAGATGAATCAACAGCACGAGCCAGATTAACTGACAGTTAAACCATAAATGCGTACAGTGTGAATACAGAGAGAGATTTTGCATAACAGCTACTCTGAACCACACACAAGGACTCAGAAAGCAAATCGACAAAGACTGTCATAAAAGCATGGGTGGCCTGAAATGATTAAAAATCTTTTTAATTGCTAGAAGGATTGTTAATAATTTGGAGGTAAAAGAAGTTTGGTAATTCAGAAGAGCTCCAAAATAAGTGCTGCAATCAGATGCCTCCTCTTAAAAAAACACTTTCCCACCCCATATATGGAAAAGAAAAGAGCGCGCGTGCGAGAGAGAGAAAGCACATCTAAAAGAAATGGAGGGATTAGGGCTTTGCAAGAGTTTACTACGCTCATTTTGCGCGGGGACCTGCAGGATTATAGATAACAAATGTTAGCAGAGCGCTCTGACCTGCTTGCCGAGAGAAAAGTGCGTCTGTTCGTGCTAAAACAGCAGAGTTGGCTTTTGCAATGCTGCTTAAAGAAGGAAAAGGAGTGCAGAAGAAAAAGATAAAGAGGAGTATCGGAGCGGGTGGGAGGAGTGAAAGAAGAGAAAGCAAGAAGAAAAAGGAGGTTGCTTGTAAGTTGCACACTTGCCAAGACGCAGTCGGGGTGGTGTATCACGCGCAGCGATTGTTAATTAATGAAGCGATTAATTGTGTCGACCGGGCGATTGAGGAGATTTTCAGCGAGGTGCAATCCTTAAGCCGATTTACGCTGAGTCTACACAAGAACAGGCTCTGAGTGTGTGTGTGTGTTACACTTTCCACTCAAGCAAACAAGCCAAATCTCATCTAAGCCTTCCTATAAACTCTATTGCTAATCATCAGCCATGCATTCCCAGCATGCTCTGCCCAGTCCATTCCAGGACCTGCAGGGCTGAAATTGCAGTTGGGGCCTGGGGGATTCAGGCTTTGCTATCTTGACTGACCCAAGCACCAGCTGCTCTCAGACCGGTCAATCCTCAATTAAAAGCAGTCTAATTTAATTCAGTCTGCCCCGGCGAGTGCTTGACCACAGACGACATCGAGACAGGAACACTTGGCGTCTGGTCGTGACCCCTTTTGGGCTGGAGCTGGTCTGGTCGCTCCGCTCTTTGCCATCACTGTCTCCTAGCCAGTTACGGTATGGAGCTGCCCTCAAAAACACACACATAAGGCACATAACCCCGTGGCTACAAGTTCAGCGCGAGCATATCGCGGTGATCTCAAAGCATCTGTTGCTAAAGCAGCCTCCCTGAAGTCTTCTTGATATCATATGGTCGAATTCATACCCAAATGCCCCTTGATCCCGTTATTGGCTTCCTCGGATGTCTCGAAAGCGAGTCGCTCGGTCCTTTCAGGCCCCTTTGAGCCTAATAAAACACAAAAGCGGGAAAAAAACAGACAGAATGAGTAAACACAGTGGAACTCCGCGGAATGACCGAAGGGAACGATTTGGGTTCATTAGGCATGCATTAACATGAATTACTATCTAATTAAAAGGAAGCAAGTCATTAATAAGTTTGGTGAGGGCCTCTAGATGCTCTCTTGAGTGTGCAGTGACATGTGGAACTCTGCGGCTTTGTGCTGGCTTAGCCTTACTGTGGCTGCCACCAGGGAAGAGAGACGCCTCTTAAAATACTCCAGTGCAACAGACAGTTTACATGAGGAAATCCACAAGGTTCATCAAATCAATCATTAAATATTTAAGTGACTGAATAATGATTAAATTCATTACACAAGGTTCTTAGAAGTACTGTTATTTCCCAAGCGGAGTTTGATAAAAGAAACAAAAGAAACAACTGTGGATTTTCTGATAATGACTACAACTTAGCAGTATAAGCAGGTGTGGATGTCAAACTCCTAATTATAATTTGTAATTTAACACTAAAGCAAGTTACAGTAACTATACTATACATCGTGACTAATATATTTATTCATTTATTTACAAAATAAATGTGCATGGCAGCAATAAAAAAGTAAAGATTGATTGGTTGATTGATTGATTGATTTCCATTTTTTTTTTTTTTTTTTTTTTGATGTCGGGTCTTTGAAACATGATGTTGTAATGTTGAGTAATTCAAAATAATTGTCGTTAAATAACTATAAAGTTATGTTAAATCATGTGATGTATATCACCTCTTTTATCTCTGGATCTGCTTTCAAAGAAGTCAAATTTGCATGATATTTTCTCTATCATCATCATCATCAGCTTTCAGCTCCATTAGTCCTGTCAGAAGAAATGATGAAACTCGATCAGCATAAAGCTGTGTATTATTATAAACATAAATCTATATAAAAAAATAAGTTATCATGGTTACACTTTATAGAAGCTGTCATGAATAAGTAACCATCAGATCAAACATTATTGTAAAGTGTTACCATATACATTCTAATAGATGGGAATGAAAATCATACTTTCATATAAATTCATTCAAATTAAAGTATTATTTAATGAGATGTAAGACTAAAAAGAGGCCACATATATATAGCCTATAATTGAATTTGATTCTTAAGGTAACATTCAACAGTAGTGTATGATTCAGAGGTCAAGTCCTGAAATCTGAAGAACAATTTGATATCAAGTGAAAGTGAACAGAAAATATTTGCTATTGCAATCATCCACCAAGCCTGAACATTAATGTCAGCGGTTGATAAGTGAGCGGATGGGTGTAGTGGCAGCTTGTCCAACATTACAAACCCACTGCATCACAGGGATTGAGGGGAAAGTGACGTTGATTTGATTGACCATTGTGCAGGCAGACAGTGGAAGAGAGGCCCAATGTATTCAGAAGCATGCTTCTAACCCCTTCAGCCCACAAGCTGTTTACCACTCTATCAGCTGCTTACCAAGGGTCTGGCTGCCATCCATATTCAGACAGCACAAATTCCACTGCTTATCTCAAAAAGCCCCCCTCCAAAAGCTCCCTGTTCCCCTCCACACATACATACATACATAAACGCATCTTTATGGAAGCAAGTGGCAAGTGAACACCCGGATGGGGGCAGGATAAAGATCACCTTGAATTCAAAGTAAAGGATTGAGGCCTTGGCGGACAGAACTGACAGTAACACAGGTTACGGTGCCCAACTTTGTGTGTGAGAGAAAGAGGAAGAGATTGCAAAGAAAAGATCTGCATTTTTAAAATAAAAGCAGATAATCTTAAGGCACAGAAAAAAAAAGAAAAAAAAAATCATAGAATTATAGATAAAAAATGTATACATTAAATTAAAATACTAGTGTATTAGAATTGGAGGAAATGGAAAAGAAGAAATGGCCACTGATTTGACAATGAAAGCTGCACTGAAGCATTATAAGAATATGTATAGAATGTTTCATATTTATTTTAGTTACAGTATATATTATCTGGCATCCAATAAATCCTAACTTCGTTTAAAAACTCTCTAGGACCAAGGTTTTCAACCAGGGGACCCCTGGGGGTCTGTGAAGGTACTGCAGAGGTCTGAGGAGAAGAAATTTGAAAAATAATTATTTAAATCATCATTATGTTCTGGTGAGCAATATAATATTTTAATGAAAATCTAGCTTTCTATACTTGGGGGTCCTGGGTTGGTCCTGAGTCTCTGCATGGAGGTCCCTGGGTCTATATTGAAAACCACTGTCTAGGATACTGTTGGTGTTTTAAAACATCGTTTAGTCTAAAAAAATACTAGATTGACTAAATGCACTTCTGAACTTTTATATATTAAAAATCCTCAGAAATGCCGGTAATGGAAAAATTGAATGTGGATAGACTGTAATTTATAAGCAAGGTTGCCATCCATTAAAAAAGTACAGACAGCGCATAGAATTAACTGTGTAAAAAAAAAAGTCAGGTTAGTCTCTTAGCTGTTTCTCATACACGTTATGTTTTAAAAAGGCTTATTCTCTGGCTGTGAGGGAAGAGTACCCTTCTCTCTTTGCACTGGCCAGTGATTGAAGTTAGGAACTCACTCCATGGCTAATTGCGCGCCGGTGCTTTCACATGAATATTCATGCTTGCGTCTTCAGGGCCCCGCCTAATTAGCCCAAAGATAAGTCGAGAGTTGGAGAGATATAGCCCACACCTTTTACGGAAAGGAAAACATTCCCGTTCTATTCCCTCGGGATGCTTGCGGAATCGCCTGAGTTCATTAACCAAAAAAAGAGAGAAAGAGGTACCTGAAAAAGCGCAGGATGTGTCTGTAAATTCGTGGCTACTCAGGAAGCGCGCGGACCCATTACGCATGTCTGTCAAAGCAAACCGGTGAAAACAAGCGGCAAATGGAATGAGAGGTGAATCTTTAGTAGAACGAATCTTTAATTAAAGCACTCATTTTAGATTGAGTCGATATGTCAGTACTGTACTGCATGAGCTTCCTAAAGTTGGGTAAGAATTAGTTTAGGAGCAATTTTATATCTATTTTTAAAGTGTCAAAACGGACTTCACTCTCAGTAAACTTTCACTACAATGACTACCCCTCATTACAGACCCCAAAAGAGATTATTCGTCATAATTAGACTATTTTTCTTGTTTCCATATTTATTATTTTTTAATTATTGTTAAGCCTGCATGATACCTGAATATTGTAGTGCATTACACCCTGTTAAGCACGCAGTTAATACTATACAAATAGGCTACTGAAGAATTGTTTTTAACCCGATTATTTCCCCTGTTATTTTTATTGCTGGAATGAAGATTGCAGCATTTTAACTTTTTTCTAACTTCTAGTTTGTATCTGTGTGGTGATTACACATTTTTGAGTATTTTTACTCAAGTGTATTGACGCAATAAAATGAATAAGCATGCAGAAATTTGAATTTCTACACAGGTTAATGCTGATACAGCCGTCAAATAGAAGATAAAGGTCAAAACAATGAAACTTTTTAATCTCTAATATGAAAATGTTTCAGCATTTGGCACCCACAGATAACGCCATGTATATTTGCTGTTTTCTGAACTCTTTCTCCTCTGCACTTTTACGGCCTATGGTTAATGGAGGGTTTGACCGACCAGACTCTAATTATATTCAAGTGGAGGGGGTCCCTCGTGCAGATTAAAGCACGTGACTACAGACGCGTGAATCGTGAGAAAAGAAGACTAGAGCCCTAGAAACCCATCTTATATTTTTGTGAACGAAATGTATGCAAATTAAACTATGTTAATAAAACGTTTCTCTTACAGAGCTACTTGAAAATCAAGTAAAGCTCATTTTACAGCAAATACTTTAATTTCATATTTTAAGTCAAGGCAGTCTGGTTATAGCTTACAGAAATCAACTTGTAACAGATAAGCAGAGATGAGTAAAACTTTTTCTTAAACTTCGAGCTATAAAATTCTGTAAGCAGATTTAGTACATCCTGGATACTCAAAGGCCACGATTGTTCCCTACTGTCTTTCATTGCCATCTTACAAAACAAGGGCTATTATTTGTCTTTTCCTGTATGGCAAATCATTCATCTGCAGGATCAGTGTGATCCTTTCAAACCGCTCTCCATAGCAACGTCGTGCATCCCAGGAAAAATTCACCTCGCTCCACACAAGGCCATATTCTTTGCGAAGGAAAAAAGAAGCATCTGGACGCTTTTTGAACCACTTTCTTTCGCTGGCAAACTAAGCGAAGAGTTTGACTGTGCTGCTACTGTGACGCAGCTCTCTGGGCATAAATGACCGCTCTTTTTATAGACTTCCAAATGAGAGAAACTGTACAGTGAAGCATCCTCATTAACTGCGGCTCTTTAGGGGCAGAAACGGCCATCGAATTGCATTCGGGTATAGGCTACAGCACGCTTTAGATAAAAATCCTGTCAATTGCTTGTCTATAACTTCGTGTGGGTCACATATTAATTTTCGCCCCAAGTCACACAAAATATCTTGGATTTGTAATCATAGCGTGGACGCAGAAACGCCTTGTTTTTCATTATAAAGAAACAATGGTTTAAAAAGTACAGTTGTTTATAAATTACATTCAGACAGTATATTCAAAAGTAAAGAAAGAGAATAGTCTGATATAAACGTTTAAAAGCCACTGGAGAGTTTAGAAGATGTAAAGTTAAATCATTCTTATCAAAAACACATATTAGTTTAAATGTTTTACTTAAGTTATAAAAATGAAAAAACTTTGTTCTTAAGAACATATAAAGGCTACAATAGATAGGCAATTTCTTTATATTACAATACAGGTGTAAACCACCTGAGAAAATCGTATATAAAAGTAACCGGCATGTTGTTTAATTTGGTATAAAATCCACTTTAAATTCAGATGTACTTTAAAATAATGCTGAAATACACCTTCTGCGAGTGTTATTGCATATGTGATAAATAAATAAATGGTGGCTTTACATAACCACGCCTTTGACAGAGTGGTGACGAGCACTTGTGACCCTAAGAACATCATTTAGGTTACACTTTCATGAACGCGCGAAGCTCGTGCAGATGGACAGATAGGAAAAGCAGTGTGCAAACTTACCACAGAGAAGCGTTTTGGTTTGACGCCTGAAATCTCCGCCTGTAACGGCACATTTCCTCGCAAAAGCCTGTGGAAACACCCCATAAGAGCAAGACAAACACACAAACACGAACGTGAACTAAAAAAATACAGTGAGGTAAATAATTTAAATAGAAGTGATACCAAAAAAAATCTTCTAAAAAAGCTGTGGTTTTAGATGGAGTCGAACGTGTGCCTGATTGCGGAGTTTTAGACGACTGGAACAGGAGAGATGTAAGATTTGTTTAAAGCCCCACATTTCCATTTAAGAACGTGATTGTGTTTGCAAAGATCCCTTTCAATCTTCGCATCTCCCCCTCTCTACCCCTCAGCGTCTCCGAGGCTGCTTTGCAATTCATAGAATTGGTAATTTGCTATTGGGACAAAACGTGAAGGGAAAAATAATCAGATCAGCCGGGAAAGGAATACGGAGGAGGCCAGAAGGGAGAAACACTGGATTTCTCTCTAAGTTACTGTTTAGAAAAATGCTTCGAGAGAAGATATTGTCAACACACCGCAGCTTTATGTGCACTTTGTATGTTTGTAAAAATCTGTTGGCTTAAATAGGAGTTATTTAAGTCAAAAAAATGAAATTTACTGATTTGTAAATGGGATTTTTTTTTTCACTGAAATTTACATTAAACATTTCAAATGCGTATAGCCTATAAGTTAAATTAGCCTAAATAAAATTAAATGGATAGTCTAGTCTAGTAGTCTAGTCTGTTTATTTACAGGATTTATTTACAGGGTCGGCGGTGGATTGTTTATGCATTTATGCATAATGATGGAGATTGTCTGATATGTTACAGTGTGGGCGGTCTGTATTTCTGTATGATGTTTTATTAATTCGATGCATGGCTCCGTGACTTGAATAATCATAAATAATCGTGCATGTGGGTAACACTTAAATGATATTGCTATATAAACATCTTTTAATGTATCATACTGATTTTCATCTTTCTCGTGGGTGGCTCCTGAGATACTTTAGAATACTAATCTACTTGCAAAGAGGAGCGGTACAGTTACTAAAAGAGGCAATGCAAGGCGGGTCATTCTTCCACCCCACCAAAAAGAGTACCACACTCCCCCACGTGGTTATTTGCAAAACAACCCTCAAAGGCCAGTAATTTCCTACGGTTTTGCTGCTCACGCTCTCTTGACTAGTGGGGAGAGGAGAAGAAAAGGAAAAAAGAGAAAGCGTCTAGTGAAAGCGGCCAATTGCGAGTAACTGGGATCACGGCGCCCGGCAGCCAACCAAGCGGCCCGCGAGAGGTAATAAGGAAACCTGGTGGGCTGTAGTCGGCGAGGAACCAATGCACGCGCAGGGGAGGCGTGTCTTAGCTCTTCCCTAAGACCTCCCAGAGCAGGTTGTTGCGTTTTGGGCTCTAAAGCTCAAAGATCTCCGAAGTGCTTGTCAGTTTTCTAAGTCGGAGCCATGGCGACAACAGCTCAGTATATTCCGCGGAATAACTCATTGCCTTCGAACCCGCTAATGCATCCGGATTCGGACAGGATGCACCAGGGGACGACCTACAGAGAGGTGCAGAAAATGATGCACCACGAGTACTTACAAGGGCTAGCGACCAACACGGGACATCCGATGAGCCTAACGCACCACCAGTGGCTGCCAACCTCCAACACCGACTGGACCAGCGGCACCCACATCGGGCAAGCGGAGCACAACAAAGCCAGCGTGCAGAGCAGAGAAGACCTGGGGAACGGCTATCACAGATCGCATCTGGTCCACCAGCCGACGCAAAACAGCCACCACGGATCATGGGCGCCGACCACAACGCACCACTTATCCCCGCTCTCTCCCGCCTCCAACGGTCACCAGTCGCTGGTCTACTCGCAGACAGGCTACACTATGTTAAGCCCCCAGCCGTCGCTGCACCACGGCTTGCGGGACCCGCTCCACGATGACGCGGGTAGCCATGACAACCAGATGGAGTCGCCTCAGCAGCCGTTCAGCCACCACCAGGACCACTCGGACGAAGACGCCCCCAGCTCCGACGACCTGGAGCAGTTCGCCAAACAGTTCAAGCAGAGGCGCATCAAACTTGGTTTTACGCAGGCGGACGTGGGCTTGGCGCTGGGCACGCTCTACGGAAACGTCTTTTCCCAGACCACCATCTGTAGATTTGAGGCTCTGCAACTGAGTTTCAAGAACATGTGCAAACTTAAACCTCTGCTTAACAAATGGCTCGAGGAGACAGATTCAAACACTGGCAGCCCCACGAATTTGGACAAGATTGCAGCACAGGGCCGGAAACGAAAGAAGAGGACCTCCATCGAAGTCGGAGTGAAAGGGGCACTGGAAAACCATTTCTTAAAGTGCCCCAAGCCCTCCGCCCACGAAATCACCACTTTAGCTGGCACTCTGCAGTTGGAAAAAGAGGTTGTGCGTGTGTGGTTTTGCAACAGAAGACAGAAAGAGAAAAGAATGACACCGGTGGGGGTCCCTCATCCGACCATGGAGGACGTATACTCACAAGCGGAGACACCCCCTCTCCACCACACACTACAGAGTCCTGTCCAGTGACTGCTATCATAAACAGTGTCCTTGTTTGAAAAGAAACTACAATGGATTTTGTTTATCCCCTTTGTTTGTCCCAAGAGATCAGAGACAGAAAGTTTGGGAAGAGTTCGCTGACAGTGACCGGACAGCTTACGGGGCGCCACTAATTCTGAATAACGTGAAAATGCATTAAGTACCGCGCCAGCTTCGCGTGCATTTATCAAATCAGTACCAGTGTTTACGAAAATTGTATCGTTTGTGCCACTCTGGAAAAATTCGATTCTTTCACCGCCGATAAAAGGGAGCTACGAGCCACAAAAAGGGGCAATGTCTCCTTGGACAAAGGAGAATGGACAGTGATTTTCTTAAAGCGATTAACCAGATTAATTATTACAATGATTATCTGTATTATTTGTGTTGTTTACTTTATTTCGAATGTTTTAACGCTACGATCTTTTCTTTTTCCTGTCTAGCGAGTATTTTACTATCATTTCAACTAAGACAGATGAAATTCGTGATGGAAAGAACAGGCACTTGGTCAAAACCTTCAATACAAACAAGTGCACCAGGAACTGTTTACAATGATCATTTCTAAGCACCTGATACCGTCTAAAGATGCAGAGACGTTAAAATGGCAACATGAATACACTGTCTGAAACAATATTTAGTCATTTTGAGTTCTACTGCTCTCATTTTTTTCCTCTTTGCATGAGGCACTTATAATGTTATTTTTATTTTTTTTCATGTTTGTTTGTTTTGTTTGTTTTTTGTTTGTTTTTTACAATGTATTTGTTCGAGGTATACGACATTAATGCTTTACTTGTTTACAATTTTCTTTCCCAATTTCGCGTTATTTTGAACCGGCACTATTTCCTAAGTCTGCTCCAGCTAAACATATTGAGAGTGATGAGTCAAAATGAAAAAGAAAGAAATATCTCAGGTAATTTTCAGTGCCCAAAAATCGTGCTGTACTCTTGGTTCTTCTTGAATATTGGCCAACTCTTGACACTCTCTATGTCAGCTGTGCCCGTTTAGTTTATGTTTCTTACATTTTACATCCTATTCATGAGCCTGGACACGGAGAAAAGTAGTTGTTTTAGTGAATAAGGGATGTGTTTTCGGGACTTCTTTTTAGGATTTGGGTAAAAAAAAAAAAAAAAAAAAATAGGAGGCTGGTAACGTTTCGTGTCGTTTCTCAAGGTCTGGCATTTTTCATTGGACAGCAGGTGTTCATTTTGTTATTTGAACAGTGTGAATATACAACCTTTTCCAAAAAAGTAATAAAAATAAAAATAAATTACGAGAGAAAAGATTTTAAATAAATAGTTGTCAGGATTATTTCCAATATGTAAATATGTCGAATATGTAAACATATGTATTTGTTCTGGGTTCGTTTTGTTTTGTTTTGTTTTCCGGGCAGTTTTGTACACTTACTAATTCCAAGAAGATATTTTAATATTTCATTTATGACCATTTATATATCTATATATTTATTTCCTAAGTGTGTTTGGAGATTTTTTTGTTCGGCTCTGTTTATTATGTTGCAGTGGATTACAAATGTTTTGTTTACTACATTGGTTGTATGTTGATTGCGAAATGTAGACTGCAAAGTCACGTTTATATTTATGTTATAGTAATATTTTATTACTTACATAAAACATATATACAAGAACACGACTTGTGTCTTTTTTGAAGCACATTTTCACGCCAATCATGGTGATGGTGAACGAAATAAGGTTTCATGAAATCACTCAAAATTCAGTTTGTTGCGATTCGATCCTCAAAAGCGTTCAAGTTTGTTGACGTGTTTAAATCAATGCACGGAATCACGCTTTGATCATATGCTTTTTTTTTTGTTCATGCATGATGAAATAAACATAATTCACACAAGGAACAACATTGTAATAAGGACAATCATATAGTTTTTTGTTTTTAAAAAAAAAAGACATTTTAAACGATTTTGTGAGTTGTAAATGTTGAAATTTCGCTTTCGCCCTATTAAAATATCATTAAAACTTCGATTAATAAAAATGTAAAGTCTGCGTAAGAGAACACTAGCCTACGACATAACCGCACAATTAAGTCTACAATGGTGCATGTATTTTAAAGCCTAAATCCAGCACCATACATTTCATCTAGTTTCTTATTTTCTAAGCTCTATGGTTTATGCTTTTTAAAAGGTAATATTTTGTGGTTGTTCTAAAACCCAGAAGATTGTGATAATTATTTACTTTAGAACACCAAGATTTATACTACAGACCATGCAAATTTATCTAAAAAAAACAATTAGCTATCGAAAGCAGTCTTTACTATTTTCTATGAAAAACGTTAAATATAAACGCATAGGCTATAGCCAAACTCGTTTGATTTCACATGGGAGTAGAATTGGGAATTTTCTGTGATAGTTTTTTAATTTATTTTTTTATCCGTGACTCACAAATCAAAATTCGAAGTCTTTAAGAAGGTTCTTATTTCTCATATAAGCATCTTCTGAGGCATCTGCCATTCATCGTTTATATGATGCTGATTTCCCTTATAGACTCTCAGTTCATGACTGTTGCCTCTCATTAATCGTTAACGTTTGCTTTAATAGCCTATATATTTCTCTTGTTTAATAAGTTTTAAGAACGGCTTCGCTTGAGAAAAATCAGAGTTCAGGATGCTGATAAACGCTGCTTGAAATTAAAAACACTCATAAGAAATCTGCGATTAAAATGGGACGTCATTTGTAAAGAGTAAGAAAGTTTTCTCGGAAAATTACATTGTCATCTTTGTCAAATGGTAGAAATAAAAATGTGTTGTTAACAATATGTATAAAGTGTCGTGGGATATGTAAATATTTTACCATTTGAAAAGTTTTTCATTTCATGAATTTTATTTTCATTCGTTTTTCCCGGCTCTCCTTTGTTCGCTATTGGATTTGAGATGCTCCAGTAGAGAACGTATATAGCCTACAAAAATCAACTTTTATTAATTATAAATGACTTAGCTTATGAAGTACAAATCATTTATACAAATAATGGAATTTTAAAGAACTATTTTATACGGCTAAGTTAAGCTCAGCATCCTAAACAAGCTTTGCCAGTAGTCAAAGATCAGATGAGGCTAGTAACAGAGAAAAGGTTTGTTAGCTTATAAAATAAACATAAGTGACAAAGTTCTTTATTTTGTCCCCTCCAATTTATAAGACAATTTACATATCTGTTTTGCTATAGCCTATATGTGATACGAGCTGTGTGAGTGTCCACTTATTCAGAAAACTCATTGGAAGAGAAGTTATGAGAAAACAGTGATTCCCAAGCGCCCCCTAACGACGCAGAGAGTTAATGCACGAGATGCAGTGCATAGGGTTCGCTGTTCAATTTTCCACAATCCTCTTCAAAAGTCAGCCTAATAATCCGTTGGTTCCCAAAATATGTGCTTCTTTTAATCCCATGCCAACATTTATCTTTTATAAAAGTTTCATATAATATCTGCTAGCTTTAAATATATAGAAGTGAGACCATTTTTTTGATAGGTTGTCTTTTTGCACACACCCTTTCCTCTACAAATCAGCTGGAATGGAAACCTAATCCCAAAGCTTTACAGTCTATAGGCAAAATCTTACAGAATCTCTGTTACTCCTTTATTTCCCTTTTGGATAGCTCTTATTTAATATCCTTGTTGGGAGATGGGAAGACAATATAAAGGAATATTTTCAACTTGTTATATCTATTGACCAGTTGTAGAAAGAGGAAAATGAGACAGAAAGATGAGGAAAGAGATAAGCAGTGTTTAAAATGCAGCTACCTGTCTGGTTTTAGCCCACCCGGATTCAGGGCAAAGGTGGTACAGGTGTGTCTACTTGAAGAAGAGCTTGTGGGAGATTGGCTTTTTTTTTACCTGTGGAATTGAAATGTGGTATTACCTGGAATGAGAATGTGTGGCACCAAGAGGATTCAATCATTTAGAGTAAAAGGGTATATATTTACCATGTATGATGTACGTAGACTGCAACATGTCTTTTTTTTATTGTTAAGTTCTGCAGTTTTCCAAATGTGCAACTAAAAATGACTTAACACTGTGGTAACCACTATAAATAGGCATAGTATACCATGAATGAATGTGTGTGGAATGAGTCTCAGGGGCCAGAGTTTGTCCAGATGTCACTATGAACGACAGCTCTGTAAGAAAGCAGATAGGATGTCCACAGCAGGCTGTATTCCCAAAGAGTTAGGCTTTTGTTCAAATGGGATATATGCCCAGATTGACAGTGACTTATGCACAGAATCATTAAATACTGGACCATAGATTTCCAGTGACCATCAGTTAAACTCTCAGCACACAAGATGTGCATTAATACTGTATATCCTGCTGTGAGACTGGAAGTCATTATGATGGTTTGTTGTTAATTATATTCCATTATATTAGCTTCCTGTCATGGTGGTTACGAAACAACCATACATGTAAGATATTATTGACTGGTGCTTTCTACAAAAATTGGATTACAAAACTGTCTTCTAAAGTCCTGAAAGTTCTCAAATTTCATGGAGACAGACTAAGGGTTAGTAAATGCTTAAAGGTTGAATAAGAAACAGAGCCATTAAAGACAATCTATAGGAGAGCAGCACTTAAATGTGCAAGTCTGATGAGTACAGCTTTGTTACTTATGCATAATTAGGCCAAACAACAGGAAGAAGTACTCTGGGATGGCCAATGCCATCAGACTTACCTGGAAAGCCAGTGGCTCCTCTCTCCACAGTACAAATCACTTCCAGGCTCCTGCCCACGTCTGGCGAACTACAGACCCGGGCTGATCCTGGGCATTTGAGACACGACGCCACCTCCTTCATCAGCAGAGTATCATCAAACACAGGAGATGTGGATTAGCAATGATTAGCAGGGATTATAGCTGGTTAATGGTGGGAAAATACATTAGGAGCCACAGGCTCAGGGAGGGATTTCGCTCACGCTAGCGGATTTGCATTGATCCAGAGCAAATGAATGAGGATTAGCCGCATCTATCTACAGATAAATAACATTAAGCGTATTATTCGGGCACGAGCTGTTATTAATGACATTACATACACCACAACAATGCCAGTAATTGTAACAAATGGGCCGAATAATGCATTTAATGGTATTTTTAAATTTGTGTCTTGTTCTGAGAGGGTGTTAAGATTTTCAGGATCCGAGATTCAGTGGAAATACACCATTGGAATGTATTGTGAGATTTCTCACTAGAAGTCTGTTTAAAACACTTCTTCTTAGAGGGATAGTACACCCAAAAATGAAAATTCTGTCAACATTTACTCACTCTCATGTTCTGAACTTGTATGACTTTATTGCAATGTGCAAACCAAAAGATATTTTGAATAACAACAAGATGTATGGACAAAAAACAAACAAACAAACAAAAAAAACATCTAATTTTGTGTCCCACAGGAGAAAGGAAGGTCGAGTAAATGATGACAGAGATCTGTTGATTCTGTTGAATTTTCAAGATAATAGTATTAAGCACATGTAACAAACACAATTTAGTTTTCATTACAATTATCTGACCCCAAAAACTAAACAGGACACATTTTTTGCTGCTGCGCCTTTAAGACTCTGACAGTATATATGTAAACAGCCTCTTCACATGTGAAATGAGTAACAGCACTCCGATATTAACACACTGGTTCTGTGTTTTTATTTGGATCTAATGTAGTTTTTAACTCCAACATTCTTCAATAACAAACTTTTTGTGAAAACTGCTGTGAATATCGGACTGAAATGATAAAATAAAATAAAACTTCAGGTGCTCATTTGCAACACTGGAAACTCTGGAAGCAAAAAGCAGTAAGAGCAATACACAGACAGAAACAGCCCCACATTTACTTTCATCTTTAGTTATTCTTTTGTTTGGGAATAATAAGATTAAAGGTGCTACAGAGGATGTTTTCGACGACTGAGAAACCAAAGACTGTTAGTGAGTTTTTGAAATGAGCGCATGCGTAAGAACAACCCCCCTCCTTCGAAGGAACACCTCCCAAAACTCGCAAACACTCGTATTGGAACACGAGTGTTTACCACCGGCATTCGCTGTGTTGTGTTAGTGGATTCATTATGTCGGACTCACCGCAGGTAACTCATAATCTGCAGTTGTTACTCCTGACAAAAACATTGCATGCGGCGCCTGTGGAAAGTTACTGGAGCGCGCACGTCTCTCACAAGGAACGTCATGGCAGTGATTGACAAGCCAGAGGACCAATCCGCGCACGTCTCTCACAAGGAACGTCATGGCAGTGATTGACAAGCCAGAGGGCCAATCGTTTACGCGATGATCACGTAAACAATTGGCTGATGTTTTTAAGGCCCTACCTCGTGCACAGATGATGTATATTAATATTATTCCTTTCAGTGCACCTAATAAATAGTCTTTTATCAGTTAGTAAAGACAGTTTCAAGTAATATTGCAAAAATGTATAAAACAAAACATCCTCTGTAGCACCTTTAACCTTGTTCCTTCCAAATTCCTTAACAGACCAAGTTTCTGAAAACAGAATAGAAGTGTAAAAGTGGGTGGTTGTGTTCATGTCTGGGACACCAGAATGTTGCATAAGTTCAGAACAAGCCATTTTAATAAATGCTCTTATTTTAACTGAGGGAAGTTTTTAGTTCCGAAAGTTACAGTATGTTTTCATAGTACAATGAACTCTTTTATCTCAAGAGACCAAGGAAAATTTGATTCTTCTTGATATGACCCCTTTAAGCAGAATTTCTTCAGCAACGGGCCGGCCACACATTGTGGTGCGTGATAGCGCATGCTGCTACACAAGGCTGCGTTTGTCCCCTTCAAAGCAACTGATGGGAAAGACAGAGAGACAGAGACATGGAGGGACTTGTGCAGTCGCACTTGCATCACCAAAGCTACCCAGCAAGTGATCTGATAATCCTTAGCATTGTTCTGTCTACCATCGCCTCCCGCACTCACTGCCAACACTCAACTCTCCACTCGCTATCATTTATGTAATAAACACCTGACCCCGACAGCGAAGGGCAGAGTGCTTGAGAATCAGAGGAGGAAGGAAGGGAAAATGTATTTTTTCATCAGAAATTCTCTCTATTCCATACCTCAAGGTTTCACCTTAGAGCTGCATGAAAGAAGGGCAACAATGTGGCCACACAGCGATCAGCTATTTACCATATGAAAAGCTTTGGCTGAGCACAGGAGGAGTCAGATGCTGAGTTATTTATGATGCTGGGTCCTTGTATCTATATGGACCCTCCTTCAATTTGATTCTCAAATTCAGACCCATATATAGAGAACACAAGTGAAGTCATGGAGAGTCCTCCAACTTTTCCACTACTTCTCTCCTCTGCTTCAAGTGAGCCGAAGCACCTGTCTGTGCTGAAGCTCTGCTGATGTAATGAATCTTCAGAACTGTAAAGGAATATTTAGGATTAAATAAAACTTATGCTTTATGGTTTTAAGCATATCGACTTGTAAGTTCAGTTAAAGGTGCAGTCCGTAACTTTTTTTGGGTTAAAAATTATCCAAAATCAATTTTTTAGCAAGTACATAACTAGCCAGTGTTCAAAACTATCTCTTTGCCTTAGCCCGTTTCACAACAGTAAGCTTGTAATGATGTCTTCTAATAAAATCGTGTTTCCCCAGGAAATTCAAGCATGCCGCCGTTCGTCTTTGCGTCATTACGTCACGTCTGTTTACATAAAGAAGGAGCCCCAGCTAGTAGGCTATATGGCATGTGAGGATGCTGCTGGTAGCAGATTTATAGCCTTTTCTCACGGCAGCTGGAATAATGAAACTTATAATTTTGATGGTGGATTTCAATCCAGAAAGGTCCGAATGACAATTATCAGTGACAACTGGAGATTCACCTGTAGTCAAAAGCAAAAGACTTTGGACTGGAGTGGCTACAGAAATTGAAATCTACAAGTAACGCTAATACACACTAAATACACATAGTCATGCAATGCTGATGTTGTTAACATTAACAATTGGAGAACAAAGTATAACAATAATAATAATTTGCACGGTTTGACGTGATCCGAGCTAAGCGATCGTTAGATTTAATCACCATTGGCAGCACAATTTATTGTAATGCTTTTTTTCTCAGTTGGTCAGAACAAAAGTGGCAGACATGTTACTTACTTGTTCGGATGATATTTTCCGGTGAAAATTCATATTTTGGTCCTACTTCCAAGATGTAGAATATGTGGTTCTAAAGTACAGTATCCACATGGTGACTGACAGCAAACTTTAGATTCATCCGCGCTGAGGAGCCGTGCCGATGCACAACCCATGCAATGATGATAATTCTGCAAATTAACTGCAATTGCCGGTTTCAAACAGAGATGGTGACAAAGAGGTAAAACTTACGGACTGCAGCTTTAATTAAGAACAAACAACTTGTTTGGATTACAGCTGGATAGGTCAGTCAAAGCAGGAATTTGAAGCTTATATTTTTGTTAAAGCACATGAATTATGCTGCACAAATTATTATTATTAAATCTGTAAAGTCTAAATTATTCTTTTGAAATTGGACTTTTCTAGGTAGATTACACACATCACTTTCTTGTATTCTTGTGTAAATCATGCAGAGGTTTTTGAGTTTAAATGCTCTCTGAAAATTCACAATTGTAGGCTACATACTGTAACTTTACACAGACTAGGTTAGAAAGAAATTCTATCATATTAAGTCTAATGTAAAATGTTTAAGTTTATAACTCAAAATTGTATTTACTATGAAATATTCTTTTAATCTTCATTGTTAGGGTCAGGCTTAATAATAAGTACATTTTTCCACTATTAAAATCTCAAATGCTAGTGAAACCTAACATTCCTGATGCATTTATTTGCTAAAACACTTACATATTGCATCTTATGAAAGAATCAAGTGCCTTTTATGAATAAAAAGAATGTTGAATGCCGATAACAGTCCTGAACTCCTCTCGTCTCCTATGCTACGCCTCAAATATTTAAAATGTTTTAGTACAGATGTCCAGCTCACTGTCCTCTGTAATTTTTTCTAAAGCTGAAAGCTTCTCAGGAAGGTCGCAAGTTAATAACTCACCTTGAAGGCCTTCCTCTCAAAGGTGTAAGTCAAGCTATAGGTTCTCCAATTCTTCACATTCAAAACCTAGCCTTTGTGTGGTGGTGGCCATCCTAAGGGACCGCTTTTTCAAGACTTAAAGCACAAGGTTGGCAGTAGCTCTAAAAAACAGAAAAAATTAAATGCCATAGAGTCTGAAAGAAGACTATGTTAAATAATAGGAAGGTCACAAGGGCTGGGAGATTTTCAGGGTCTTTCAGACAATGGCTCTACCATATTGTATTTGGCACTTTCAAAAACTATTTAAACCAGATAAGTAAACACTTGTTGTGCTATGCGATTGTATTTCCACAATTTTGTAAACGGTCGTGGTTCAACAACAATATGTTGCACATGAAGGTTTTTCTTCTTTAGAAAAACTAATCAGATGTCTGCTTTTGCCACGAAAAATGCAAAATGGCGTTCACGCACAAACTCAACTTGACATTTCTTATTTGAGGGTGTTGACCAACTTCTTTGAAATCTCTTTCTTTTCTCTGCGTGTTCTGGTTCAGGCCCACCCTCTTTGCCCTGCAAAGCACTGCCACAAGAGAAAAGAGAAATGTGCAAACGAGCCCTTCGGCTCACAACTGCCAAAATAACAACAACAACAACAAAAAGAAATAAATGAGAAAGATGAAACGAGGGGAGACAAGGAGGGAGCGCGAGACGGAGAGAGATGAAATAGAGACCTGCCGCTGAGCTCAAGGACGCAGCGCGCGACTGCGTAATTAGAAATGTACACAGACGATTTAGATGCAGGGATGTGATTAGGGAAAGCAGCCCGGTCTTCATCTTAATCAGCTCACTTCTGAGAGCTCCTTATGGACGGGAGGGGGACATACTCTCAGAGTACGAGACTGAAACCATTCACTGAGTCAAATAGACTGAAGAGCTGAGGGAGATACTGGGAAAAAGAGGGAGAGAAGTGAAAAACAGAGGTGGAGAGTGTATGATCGACTGGCGACTGAGGCCGCAGCTTACATCTTCTTTTAAAAGTGAACCATATCTGATATCTGCACTTAGACTATACACTTGGTGAAATGTACTGACCCGGAAACGCTTAGGCTGAAAAGGAAGTAAAAACAGTGTGATTTGCAATGGACGCAGACAAGATTTTGCTTTTTGCACCATCTTTAAAGGTCAGCAAAACATTGGTCTGTTAAGGTGGAGAAAAAAAGAGAAAAGCCCTTGTTGAAGGCAAAGCAATGATCACTGCTGTAATCGCTAGTTGGTGTCCACCTGAGCTGACGTCATTCGCCACGATCACTTTTTCAATGACGCATGACCCGCATTGACAGGGGAATATCCAGTCGGTCCGCTTACATGGCAGACACAAGTGCACGTATCCGATTCACATCAGATTTATTTCCACATATGAATGAGGCGTGAAACCGATCTAAGAATATCGGAATCCATGTGCTTTTTTCCTGCTTACACATTCGTGGGTCATATCCAATCTGTACCACATACATGTGAGGAAAAAATCTGGATTGGGTCATTTCTTGAACCATGTAATTTAAATGCGGCCTTAGAGATTGAGAGCTGTGACAGGCTGAAAAGAGAAAAAGAGAAAAGAAAAAAGGAAACATCAACAATGGTAACAGTGAACAATTTCCAGAAAACAACTGGTAATAAAAAAGAGCATTATATATAAGTTAAGTATTACATAATGTAATGAAAAATGTATTTTATAAAGAGATTTAATTGAAAATAAAACATTACATGTGTTTTTAAAATTAATTATTATTTAAAAAATAATTAAATTGAGAGTTTTAAATAATTATTATTCAACAATTTAATAAAAAAAAATAAGAAATTGTTTTTAAATAATTTAATTAAAAATATTTTTTAAAATAATTAAAAATAAATCAATTTTAAATTTAGTTAAAAAAACAAGTTGTTTTTTCATAGAAAGATTAAATCCTTTAAAGTATTTAAAAAAATTATAATTACTCTGAAAAAAATTACATTTAGTGTCTTTTAATCATTATTATTCAAAAATAATTTAATAAAAATAATGAATTTAAAATATTTTAATTAAAAAATAACGAAATGAGAAAAAATATTTAAAAATCATTTAATTTTAAAAATGAGTTATTGTATCCTTGAAAAATGTATAACTTCAGAAAAAGTGGAATGTACAATTTATGAAACTAGCTTAATGGACAAATTTGA